>NC_139711.1:2024815-2097315 GCF_964188405.1 Protomyctophum parallelum | reverse complement strand
ACAAACTGTTAATAAATATTTCAATCAATCAATCAAAACACTATTGTTTTGGCACGCTACTCCTCCCCACAGTTATTGACGCACACACTCGAGCCATTATGTCTACTCGACCGGCTTCATCGGGAACAGGCGCGCTTGCATTTTGCTAAGAGATCCGTTGTGTAGTTTAATTGATATTAAAATAACGGCATATAGGCCTTTTCTGAGGAAAATGATATGGTTTTGCCTAAGTCAGCTCTTCACGACACTGGCCACCTCTGGTAAAATGGCCCAAGTCCTACTGTAATTGAAAAGGGTCATGCTGTTCCCTGCACCCTTTTTAGTCAAATGTCTTATTTCAAGAGTGTGACTAGTTTCCGGTTTTATTTAGGTTTTCGTCAGTGTAGTCGACGATCATTTTTCATCAACGAAATCAACATTGATGATAGATCTGTCAAACAAGTCATATCAATATGTCTATGAAATCTATGAAAACATGTAATATGGAACGCAATGTTATACAATAATATTGTATAACAGGGACCCCTCTACATATTATGTAGAGGGGTCCCTGCTTCATCTCTCTTATAAGGGGGCCTAGGCCTGGAACACTGAAAAGCCATGCTCTGCAGCAAATCTCATGGCCAAAGTGTGTGTGTGTGTGTGTGTGTGTGTGTGTGTGTGTGTGTGTGTGTGTGTGTGTGTGTGTGTGTGTGTGTGTGTGTGTGTGTGTGTGTGTGTGTGTGTGTGTGCAAATCTCTTTAAAGCTGCGTGCGCGCACAGTCGCACACACACACACACACACACACACACACACACACACACAGTGCAGGTTTACTTAAAACCAAACCTTGTGATATCGACTGCAAAAAATATGGACTCCTATTTGTACACTTCTTACTCATGAGAGAGAGAGAGGGAGAGAGAGAGAGGCATACAAAGCAGTCAGGTGGAAAAAAGGGAAATTGAGTTTAAAAACTAGAAACTAGAGTTCTTGCTCTAGTATAAAGGCTACACTGCATGATTTACTGCGTGCGCGTGCATGCATACAGTATACTGTATGATGTTCTGTGTTTTTTGTGTTCCTAAATCTCTGTGTGTCCCTTCAGGGTCGTCATGTGAAGACGGGCCAGCTGGCAGCTATCAAAGTCATGGAAGTCACAGAGGTAACAATGCATGCCTGCTCTCTCTCACTCACTCGCTCGCACGCACGCACACACACAGTCACACTCTCTCTCTCTCTCTCTCTCTCTCTCTCTCTCTCTCTCTCTCTCTCTCTCGGTACATGGTGCATTCATGCAGTATAGCACCTGTAGCCGAGGCACTTTTATAACGCTGGCCATTCAAAAATAGCAGATATAAAAGGTTTTTTAATGCTTTTGAACTTCTCCTCTCTGGGTCCTTGACACAGGGTCCGTGGTCAAACACATATCAATTATAGGCAGGGCTTGACGCTTAGCATTTTTCCAATTAGCACGTGTGCGACTAAGTTGAAAAATCTAGTAGCACACAAATTATTTTAGGAGCACGATGAAAAGTTATCAAATAATGTGTTTTTGAGGGGCGCTAGCTATACCGTTATACATAGCTTTAGTCCCCACACATCTCATGATTTGCCATTGACAATGAAAGGGGAATTCAGGTCAAATGTCCACTAAATCTTGTCCCCACACGTCTCAATATTTGCCATTGGCAATGAACGGAGAAATTTTGTCAAAATTCCACTAAATATGACGTAAATTAAACATCAAAACATTAAATGCCATTGACATTGAAAGGAAAATGTCATATGTATGTCATATGCAAACGAGCAAATCAGCTATTAAACCAATCACAGCTAGGTATTCTGATGTACGAGATGATTCATGATGATGTATGATGATAAGAGTGTCCCTCACTTCACCCAGGTGTGATTTTTCTTTAATAAAGTGATATATAATATATTTTCAGCAATTATCAAAATATTGATATTCATCAGGATATAATTTGTTTATTTTTATATAATCTATATAACCAATTTGTTTTTATGCAGATAGATAGATAGATAGATTAATATCTATGTTGCTCATGGATGCATGGATGGATAGACAGACTATCCGTTTTTATCCTGCTGTTCTATCATGTGATATTCGATGCAGGGCAAGATGCTCGATTGTGAATTAAATTGTAACATTCTCCTTGGCTTTGACTGCTTCAGACAGAACATCAGCTACAGTAGACTATTAATTTACTAAGCTGGTAACTTACTCGGCTGCCTACCGTTGCTCGTTAAGCAGGTCACACAATGGATGGACCACTGATATTTATCCAGCCAGGTCGGTGATTACTAATATCATTCATGCTGTGCAACACATGCTTTTGTAAGCGACGCTAAGGATTGTTTTGATCGATAATAATCCATCATGTGCGTGCGCGCGTGAACTCTTTATTTGTGAGTGCAGCCGTGCACAGTGTTTCTCCCGCGTTTGGTTAAAAGTTGGCGTTCGAACTTTACAAATAACTTAAATAAGTTTAGTATTCAATGTGTCTGGGACGCTATCATGCTGCGTTCACTCTGACGTGTGCTGCCTGCGAGGGAACAACAGACACACAGCACGGTGCGGTGGAAGCAAGGGTAAGAGATCTTCAAGCTAAAATGCATCGAGCCTCGACACGTTGTTAGCTTGTAGATCTGCTCTTTTTGGCGAACGACACCGCCATACTACAAATATAAATGTAGGTATAGAACTGAAACTAATAGAATGTGTATTGCGGGATCAGAGCCTTAATTGTCTTTATCACGATTGAACGGTCAAATTCTGTAGTCGCACCAGTGCTACAAATTTAATTCTACAACTCGCACGGTGCTATTTTTAGTAGCATATGCGACTACCTAGTCGCACTGTCGAGCCCTGATTAGGGTCCTTTTTTTCGATGAATTGCCTATGAGGGACCACAATGGAATCAAGCCCCCACATAGGCTTTCGTGGGTGTGAAATCCTCTTAGCAGACATGGTTTTGAACTGTACTTTCCTGTGCTTTTTGTCTGCAAACTGTTAATGAAGTAATTCATCAATCAATCATTCCTCCTTGACCCTATGCCTCGACCCATGCCTGGACGTTCTGAGTTAACTGTGACAGTCAATTTGTCACAGTCACAGTATTCGGCTTCAGACACCATTAAAACGTGTTTTCACGGCTTCGAATGGACCACTTTGTCCCTTTCGTTTACGTCCGTCTGCCTGCCTGTCCTGTTTGAATCTCCTGCATCTCCGTTAACTAATTTACTCTCTCTCTCTATGCAAAAGAATTGCCGTCAAAATCAACACTGTTTAGATGGCCTTCATACCAGGGGGGCAGTCAGACAGATATTTTGTGAAGCCACTAAGGAAATCGGGACATCCTGAAAGTTCATATAATGGCCTGTTGTGGCGCTGTCATTGGGCCAGATCGGCTATTTTCGGCATGCAATTAAGCGTAAAACGGCCCGCCAAAAATACATTTCAGTCGACTAGACTAAATACTACAACATTTCAGGTGACTAATTCCCTTTTTTTCATTTTTTTTTCTCTCCAAAAGACTGACTAAAACTATAAATCAAAAGATTTGCCGTCAAAATCAACACTGCTTAGATGGCCTTCATACTGCAGAGTTAGTCTCGGGTCTTAATGTTGTGCGATGCCTGGCTGCCTGGCACCACTTTCTCTTCACTTCCGTGCAGACACACTCACGGCCACCATCCAAAGCTTCAGAAATATCCGCTGGAAACACAGACAACCCCTTTCTTTACCCAAATATTAAATTAAATTAACGCAAAACGTTCTCCTCTCTTTCTAATGCCAACCATGAGCTCCCAACAATTTCACTTAGTTTTTTTTTATCTGGAAGGTGAACTCTATTAGATTTAGGCGGGGCCAGTTTCTTCTTGACTATATTGGAAGTAAGTTTGTCCTTCTGAGTGCGGCAGCTGCAAACGCCACAATATGGGATTGTGTTCGTGATATAAAACACTTGAATCAAATTTTATACAGTATAAAACCATTGCGGGGAAATTCTGATTCTAATTTGTAAGTGTGGATTACATCTCATCCACGGGGCATTGCATAGTGTTGCTGTCGGGCAGAAACCTCTCTCAAAGTCTCTCAAAAGTAGCTGATCCGGCAGTTGTTAGATAGCATTTTATGTCGACTATTTTAGACAGACTTATAGCTCGTTACTTAGACAGCACTAGAATTGCATTGTATGTAGTCATAGCACTTTATAGTACACACATATATTGTATATATAATATAGTATAGTATGTATAGTTGACATAGATACTCCACTATTACGTTCTTAGTTTATACACGATTCATGATAACTACTTTCTATATATGTGATGTATGACATGCTTTTGTTTTTGCTTAAATGTAAGTCGCTCTGGATCAAGAGCGTCTGCTAAATGCCTAAATTGTAAATTGTTTTTATTTGAATCCTGAAAAGTAAGAGTTCTGAACATTTGAGGTCTCCACCTGACAGAGGCGATATAAATATCAATCTCAATTTAATTTAATTTCTCATATGCACAGGCGCACACGCACAAGCGCGCACGTGCACACATGCACACTACACACAATGTGCATGCACATGTTCAGACAAACACACATGCTTTGTGTTTCAAATGGAGGTGAAAGTTCACTGTCCGGCCCGTCACTTCTACCCTCCTGTCCAGTGAAGATTTAAGGAGGTCAATGGCCTCTGCTTTCCTTTTGTCTGGTCTCTCCTCTCCTCTCCTCTCCTCTCCTCTCCTCTCCTCTCCTCTCCTCTCCTCTCCTCTCCTCTGCCTTGATTTACAGACAGAGCCAACACAGCTGGGGGGGGGGGGGGGGGGGGGGGGAGCCGTGTGTGTGTGTGTGTGTGCGTGTGTGTCCTTGCACAGTGTCCTGTGTTGTATTGTCCGTGTCCTGAGGTCATATGAAGGGGGCCGGGGCGTCGTGGCTGTGTGTGAATGGTGTTGGGTGGCATCCCACGTCTGAATGGGGTCCATTATGGACCCCCTCTGGATTGTTGGGTTCCTACTAGGACTGGGACTCGGTTACAAATAATCTAACTACGGCTTTGTAATTAATTAATAAAATATAATCACATATCAATGGTTGACCTGAGAACTAATGTATCTCTGCTGTCGGGAGGAGATCTCATAACTCATTTTTCAGGAAATGAAAAATATCGATCTTTCAGGAAATTAAGAAAACCTTGTCTTTTTTTAAACAAAGCAATACAGCCTCATCAAAGTTGGTGTTGGTGACTTTTATATAATTATTGTCCATTACTTCCATGAGAGCGGGAGAGGTGTGGTGGAGTTAGTTGCTTTAGCAGACATTTTGAGGGTCCAATGGAGTTAAGAGGTATTGTCCAAAGCACTTTTTTTTTACTACTTTCCACTGGTTCAATATTTTCGAAACAACACACAGACGTGTTCAATAGCAACAAAAATGTATGCAACAAAAACAAATCTAAAACCTCAAAAATTGAGTTATGAGGTTTCCTCCCGACATCAACGATGCTATACGATCGAGTGAATTTTTTTTTATTTTATTTTTTTTATCCCACGATTTTGTAACCCATTTTTCACCCCTGTGTCAATCATCTAATGTGATCCTGGGCTCTACACACCCTCCACCAACCTAGTTCCCATATATGGGGGACAAGGGGAGAGCAACGGACTTGAACTCATGCTTCCTTCCATGCCTGAGTGTCCAAGTTGCTCCTTTACACCTGACAGGGGGGAGTTTCCCTGGTTGGACGTAGCGCGTGGAAGGAACACGTTATTCCAACCAGTTCCTTTCCCCTCCATCAAGCGCCCCGGCTGGCCAGGGGGAGGCAGTTTAGAGACCAGGATTACTGCATGTTTTTTGTGAGGGTACCTACCCTAGGGGACACGGGGAGAACATGCAAACTCCACACAGAAAGGCCCTTTCGCCAAGCTGTGGGGTTTCATCGGTATCGGTGCGCCTGCAATTCGTCCAGTGAGAGAGGTTCCGTGGTGCAAAAATAATTGAGTAACAATATTATCGCAATGATGGAAAATGTACTACGAAACTTAAAATGCCACTTTTGTTAATGACAGCATCCCTAATCTGGGGGGAGAACATTCAACACAAAATGTGCGATCTAAAAGCACACAACGCAATATGTTACTGTACTGAAAAGAGAGTATATACCAAATGCACTTCTCTTTACATGCCTGTAAACTAAAGTATAGTTTAGTATAAAGTATAGTGTAAAGCAGTGGTAACCAACCTTTTCAAGCCCAAGAGCCCATTTTATTCCCAATTGTAAGCCAAGATCTACCACTAAAACGTGTTAGAAAAAACACTTGTTTTTTTGCTATTTCTGACAGGCTCAATGCATGTGCACACATCCACACAAAGACTAAAGCTTAAATAAGAATAAAAACTTATAGTAAGTTATATTATCAATGTCAAATAATATTAAAGGACCTATAACATAGAATTAAACTCTTTTCTGTTTTTGGAGCTCCCATATGTGTTTTCTATCCCCACAAATAACCAATTTTGAACAATCAGGCTTTCATATCATATCAGGTGCTTTAATAGAAATTGCTCTCAGGAACAGCTCAACTGATTTTGGCCTCATCGTGATGTCATCAATGTCACCCTACTTTGTATAATTCCTCCTCTTCTTAAGTATTCAGTTCCAAATTTGCATTTCCACTTTGTTTACAATGTCCACCATTGTTGATTTTCCAAGCTGGCATGGAATGGAAACAACCTGGTTTTATCTAGCATCAGTATTATAATGACTCAAATATTAAATAATCTGCATCTGCACCCCCACCACCTCAGGACATTGTGGTACTGCAGCTAAAACTGCTTTCAAAGTCCAGAAAGAAATGACAAGGCCTGGTTATATCAGTGGTGATTGAGGCTCAAAACCATTAGAAATAACTTTGAGGGACATAGACAATATGATATTAAATATTAAAAGCCATTTTAGAAAGTATGTTATTTGCGCTTTAAGACAAATGTATTAGAAATAAAAAATATTAGGACAAAAATACAAATAAACTTCTTTGTTGAGTTTTTTTTTTAATAAAACAAAATGCAAAGGACATGAATTGCTTTTACAGCACAATATTTTGTTTCTCATTTCAATGAATATTCACATATTTGTAAAGTTTGAACGCCAACTTTTAACCAAACGTGGGAGAAACACTGTGCACGGCTGCACGCACAAATAAAGAGTGCACTCGCGCACGCACATGACGGATTATTATCGATCAAAACAATCCTTAGCGTCGCTTACAAAAGCATGTGTTACAAAATCACCGACCTGGATGGATAAATATCAGTGGTCCATCCATTGTGTGACCTGATTAACGAGCAACGGTAGGCAGCCGAGTAAGTTAACAGTTTAGTAAATGAATAGTCTACCGTAGCTGTGTGTCAGATGTTCTGTCTGAAGCAGTCAAAGCCAAGGAGAATGTTACAATTTAATTCACAATCGAGCATCTTGTCATGTTTTGACAGCGGCACTAAACATTTTGACAATTTGTCATAGTGATATTTATCCAGCCAGGTCGGTGATTACTTATCATTCATGCTGTGCAACACGCTAAGGATTGTTTTGATCGATAATAATCCGTCATGTGCGAGTGCCGAGTGCACTCTTTATTTGTGCGTGCAGCCGTGCAGTGTTAAAAGTTGGCGTTCGAACTTTACAAATAATAATAATATTGAATAATATTCAACGTGTCGGGGACGCTATCATGCTGCGTTCACTCTGATGCTCTCATTGCGCTGTGTGCTGCCTGCGAGGGGAACAACCAGGGGGGCAGTCAGCCAGATATTTCGTGAAGCCTCATTTGAAATCGGTAGTTCATATAATGGCCTGTTGTGGCGCTGGACTGGACCCAAAAAGCCCCATAGCTCCATAGAGGCCCATGTATTTTGGCCCAACTTCACCTAGACTGTATTACCTTAATAAACATGGTCATGAATACTTTCTTCTTCCAGTCACTAGTTTAAAGTCTCATTTCTAATGTCATAATATTCTTTTTGGAAAATTATGGTCCCATTAATTAAAATAATGACCATAAAGTCGCGTATGTTCTGAGGGGCGTGGCTACCGTTACCGTCTATGATCGGGATTCCCCTCCCACTCAAGAGTCTACTCCTCCCACTCGAGTCAAAATAAAAACCAACGGAGAAGAAGGGGGGAAGTCCCGCCTCGTTGTCTGGGCAGCCAATGGCCAGCTGGACCCAAACGGAGCCAGCCAATGGCCAGCTGGTACCAAACGGATCTAGAAAGATGGCGACTTACATCAGGAATTAGCATATTATTACAGGCTTCATTTTACGTTCATGTTAGACCCGGCGAACGCTTTGTCCATATTTTTTACAGTCTATGGGAACAACAGACACACAGCACATGAGCACAGAGTGCTAAAAGGGGGAGGGCTGAGGGCGGTGCGGTGGAAGCAAGGGGAACAGATCTTCAAGCTGAAATGCATCGAGCCTCTACACGTTGTTAGCTTGTAGATCTGCTCTTTTTTTGCGAACGACATTCTGCTGTGTATTGCTGCAGACACTTCGGGATCGACTTGAAAGGTTCCCGCGAGCTACTGGTAGCTCGCGAGCCCCTGGTTGGTTACCCCTGGTGTAAAGTATAGAGGGTTTAACCCATTTAGACCTGAGGACGATTCTTAAAAAATGTCTTCTAAATCCTAAAAGTTTTCTGAAATGTTTCTATATCAGTGGTGCTCAACATCTCATGTCAAGAACCCCAACAATTATATGTATTTGGCCACCGACCCCCATCTGAAAATATGTCGTTCCAGGGCCGCCCCCAAAAGCAAAGATTTTAGTTAAAAACGTTCACTCTGAAAGAATATATATTCAAAGATTTGCGCCACATTTTCACGATTTTTTCAAAAAAAGCAGACCTACAAGCTCGTATAGCGCGGAACTCGGTGCCGCGCTATGCGCTTGTAGATCTGCTATTTTTCAATAGCTAAAAGTATAACATAATGCTTAAAACACCAAAAGGGGTTCTGTACTGCCATACTGTTTCCAACCTTGATTGGTTGATTTATTGATTCCTTGACTACTTCATCAATATATATTTTTTTAAATCTATTAATCTTTCGTTAATAGATAAAGTGTTAGTTTCTAAAAGGAGGAAAGGATGAACATAATGTCGCCACAGACAGATGGCACATGGCAGCGTGTGTGTGTGTGTGTCTCTCTCTAGCTGTGTTTAAAGGGACACTTCACCCTTTTTGCAAAAAAAATATGTTAATGACGTTTAGAAGCTTTAGATCACTTTCCTGGGGGTATTTATGTGTGTAATATGTGGTTTTAGTTATTTTAGATTGTAGCAGTGAGCCTGTTGTCTCTGATGTCATGGACACTGGTCTCACTACCTTCCTGGACTACAATTCCCATAATTCTTTGGTGCACTGCTCCTCCTTGTGGATAGGGGGAGAGCTGTCTTACTGAGACAACATGTAGTCCAGGAAGGAAGTGAGCCCAGTGTCCATGACATCAGAGACAACAGGCTCACTGCTACAATCTAAAATATCTAAAACCACATATTACACACATAAAGATCTCCAGGAAAGTGTTCTAAAGCTTCTAAACGTCATTAACATATATTTTTTTGCAAAAAGGGTGAAGTGTCCCTTTAACTTGTCTTCCTGTCTTTGTGTTGTCTCCGTCTCCGTAGGAGGAAGAGGAGGAGATCAAGCTGGAGATCAACATGTTGAAGAGCTACTCCCACCACAGGAACATCGCCACGTACTACGGAGCCTTCATCAAGAAGGGTCCTGCCGGTCAGGACCACCAGCTGTGGGTCAGTGTTGTGGTGTTTTTGACTATAAACTAAAAGTATATGGCAAGAGAATAACAAGTAAGACGTGCGGACGCGGGAAGCGAATGCGGCTCGTAAATTCCAACAACAATTAGAATAAATGTAGTTTTTTTTTTTTTTTTTTTTACGTTTTTTTTTTTTTTTTTACGTTTTCTACTGTGTGTGCAGTGGCGTAAATATCGACGGTGCAACCCATGCGATGCACCGGGGCCCAACACCCCCAAGGGGCCCATGGAGGGGGAAGAAGAAGAGAAAGGACGAGACGACGGTGAAAGCCTGGTTTGCAGGGCGCAGGAAGAGTAACACCAAGGATTAGTCCGTGATGTCACTGACTGGCTGGTTTATAAACGGCTTCAAGTCCATACTACTTCCGTGTTGCATAACAGTGACATCACTGGCCACCCCTTGTTATCTTTACCACCTTGTTTCACAGTCTATGGTGTGTATACTGTGTTCATGGCGCGCTGCCTGTGCCTGTCATCAGCACAACAAGCTCAGCTGTAGACTGTTTTGTCGTTCCGTCGCGCTGATGAAACACTAGATGGGATTATTATGTCAGCAGTCAGCACTATCAGAAGATGTAACCCAGGTAAAGTAATCTGTCACTCTGCAACTTTAACTAAAGTTTGTCCAAAGTCATTTCTGATAGCCTGCAGGCAGCAGGCTGCGGCCCTGCAGTCCTACAGATATACAGATTGATTGAAAGTGAAACATGCAAATTGATGTACATACAGATTGAATGAATATTTATATATCAGATCGCATCACATAACATCGCATCCCCGATATACACACACACACACATGGACCGGGGACAGTGGTTTAATATACAAGGGGGCCATGGTCATTTTTCAGTTCTTTACATATTATGAAACTGCACACTGTAACCTTTCATATGATGTATTGCTCATTGAAAATTGGGGGGGAAATGAAGAAGATATGACCATTTGAAACTTGTTGAACTGTAAACACCAAAGTACAGAATTTTTCATTCTAAGATTTCAAATTATTTAGCATCTCTGAGCTCAGGAATGGGTGTGACAATAGATACTTGTCTCCACCCCTAGATACTTGCATAAACACTCCCCCCATCCTCTAACCACTCCACACTGTCAACTGCACAGAATGACTTGAGTGGACACTTAATAAAAGAAGGTCATCTAGAACTCTTAGAATAAGAATAAATAGAGATGATAAAGTATCAATATTGCAATATAGAAATATAGGACGGACGTTGTTTAGTGTATGTTTTGTAATAATACAATCTAAAAAATAACTAGTAGGCTAATTGAGTTTTCAAATAAATACATGTGGAGTAAAACTACTTGCAGCTAACACTGCAAGTAGGCTATAATTTATTCCATGAAGTTACTTGTAGTTTTAGACCCATGCTTTTAATTGCTAAATTTTAAAATGCTGTATGTTTACATTACATTATTAATATGTACAAAGGTACCTTTTTACCCCTAAATGCATGGCTTGAATCAGCCGTGCACTGATGTGAAAGAGTCAAAACCTTACCAACAGAAAGTCAGGGGACAAAATACCTTAGACGTGTGTTATGATGCTTCCACTTTGAAGTACTACACTATGTCTTCTCATTCAATATTTGAACAACAATGTCATGGATTGATCAAATTATATTAAAGACGGATTTCACCGCAACGCGCGATCACGCATGGATGTCATGGATTGATCAAATTATATAAAAGACAGATTTTACCGCGACGCGTGACCACGCGCAATGTTATTGTCTCCACCAGGCCGAAGGCATGTGGGGAGAGTATGTTTTGCACTCCGTCCGTCCGCGTGTCCTTCCGTCCGTCCGTCCGTGTGTCCGTGAACAGCTAATCTCGGCCACCGTTAACCCGGTCGATGCCATATTTTGCACACACACTCCCTGGATGCCAACGATGAACCTCTGCCCCAAACTTTCCAGAACAGCCTGTTATAGCGCCACCAGGAGGCCGCTTTGTGCAAAACAAGTTTTTGCACAGTACACCTACAGATTTTGTCCAAACATCACGCAAATTGGTACACAGTCTCTCTAGAGCCATTCAACGAAACGGGTCTTTCAGATTTATCAGACTCCATCCTGATTGGTTAAGATTGGCTTCCAAAGTTCACAGGAGTGCTCAGTTTCAAACAAAATGCTGCAAATCATGAACACATCGCGTCATTTCCGTGAAATTGTGCACCCACATTCCCACTAGGCCGAGGACGAAATGCCACATGAACAATTTCAACTCAGCCTCAAGGTGGCGCTATAACTGGCCGAAAAGTGTTTTTACCTCTAACTGCACGGATCTGTGGATAACTTTGTATGCCAACTCCCTAGAGGCCAAGGAAAAACCTTTGCCTGGAATTTTTCACATCTGCTCTTTATAGCGCCACCAGGAGGCCGACATATGTAAAACACATTTTCTATTATTACTCCTTCAGATTTTATCCAAATTTCACGCAAATCGCTACACATGATCTCCATAGTCATGTGATCAAGACAGGTTTGTTTGATTTATCATATTCCATCCTGATTTGCCACGATTGGCTCCTACAGTTTTCAGGAGTAGCCCGCTTTGTACAAATCGCCACAACTCCTCAACGCAGCGCCCCATTGCGATGAAACTGTGCATGCATATTCACACTAGGTTGAGGAAGAAATCCTGGTGGAGACCTGTGCCCTGAAGGGCACTTTTTCTAGTTCATTCATGTATTGATCATCAGGCAGCTGCATCCAACGGTAATAAAGTTACATAGATTAAAACACAGTGCTAAACATGCACATGTGTGCACTGAAATAAAGTATAAAAAGGTAGGTGGCTAGCGCACATCCAGTTCCTGTCTGGTGCTGGACTAAGGTAAGTACAGTGAAGAGAGGAGAGTCCGCACACAGGTTTGCTCCAAGGTGTTTGCTTTTTATTCAATACACCATAAATAAGGCACAACGTTTCGGCCGTGAACGGCCTTCATCAGGTGACAATCGGCAGTATGTGTGACAACTCCCTTTTAAACCCCGTCGTCACTTCACGTGACTGATGACGACTGTATGGGCAGGTGATTCACTAACACCAATAAGTGACATGACAATAAATATAATTACAATAAATATAACCATAAATATGAACATGAGTAACCACCACAGCAAGCAAGTTTACAATAAAGCAACACAGTTTCAAAAGAACAATTTCAATCAAACTTGCTGGTATTTTTGCTTGTTACAGACTGTTTTAGTATTTTATAAATACATTTTTTTAAATATTTTTATATATTTGAGATTTTTGAATTTTTTTGTTTTTAAAATTTAAGGTTTAAAAAGCTTTTGGTACCAAAAGTAATTTACAGTTTGGGCAATCTGCTCCAAAATAGTGTTAATAAGGGCAGAAGAATGGATTTACAACTAAGACAATCGTCAGAATGCGTGTGGTCCGTGTGGAGACCACAAACAAACAGCAACTTTTTCTTCAGTGGACGACGGGTAAATCAGTTAATTTATACTTTATTACAACATCCAACAGCATCATATCAAGTTAACAAATATGCTGATGTTGTAGGCTATTTATTTACTATTGTCACAGAAACACACATCTACTCTAACTGGAGAACAAAGATAGCTACGGCCAATCGAAACGACTCTATGTAAATACGTGCAGGAATGTTCACACCCCCAAAATACGGCAAATAATCTGTAATTATAGAGACATTTTTGCAATGTAAATACAACGACTTAATGACACTAAAACGATGTTCTGATGGAATAAAAACATTCTTTAACATTCCAACTGTGTTAATGTGGCTAAAAACGAAAACCACCAAAAAAAAGAAAATTTATTTTGTTCTATAGTGAAGTTATACTATTGCCGACTTGTGGTTGAAATCACTGGCACTGGTCACATATATATATATATATATATATATATATATATATATATATATATATATATTAACAAGTGAGAACTTGTACCCAACACATGGCAAGAAACCCAAAGCCACAACAGCTACGTCGCTATTGCAACACCCACAACACCATCTTACACACTACACCCACACACACTCACACGGCAGTGACGTCACACACTTACCTTCGCAGTGTTCGGGACCTATCTCCTCCTATCGCGCCCAACGCCAACACTCGACACCACCCGCCAAACACTGGTCATTGCAGTGCCACCAAAGATGCCTCCCGTCCACACTCACGGCGGCAATGCATTTGTTTACTACAAACATTATCGCCCCAAGCACCCACACCCCCGGAACACTGTTGCCCTTTCACCACGCTAAATTCGCCAGGTCTATGCAAGTGAGCACAAATTACATGTGAGAAAATTCATTCACAAGCCCACAAATGCCATTCAAATGCCATTCAACACACACTACGACTCGCTTACAATTGGCCAACCTGGCAACTACTACCCCGTCTTTTAAGCCACTCCCCTGTGCTGCTCTGATCTCCGAGTCTCCCTGACAGTCCTGTCCGCAGGAGAAAATAACAAGGAAGGAGAGGAATTCTCGCCTCACGATTTTGCTTATTCCTTCTAAATCTCTGTATATAAAATATCGCTTACTCAGCGAATCTCTTAGTTACATCAACATTGTTCTTCCACAGTACTTGGTTTGTGCCAAACTATTACAATCACACCGTTCGAATTCGCCATTTCGCCTGCCGAGTACTTTTCATTGCGCACACACACGCACGCACGCGCACACACACACACACACACACACACACACACACACACACACACACACACACACACACACAGGAATAGCCATGCAGCCTATACACGGAGGCAGCGAGACAGGACGTTATAATCTTGAGTTTCATTAAATAACTGTCTTTCTCCGCACGCGCACGTGCGCACACAACATTATTTAAGTGAAATGCGTAACGCCAATATTGGGCTAATATAGGTAATGGGCTACCAATATGTGGGTAGCCTACAGGGATTTACCCACCGAATGAATATATATATATATATAATCATCTTACCTTACCTACCCTAACCCAAAACGACCAGCTCATATACAGTACCCACCAAATAAAACTATCATCCCATTGGTTTTTATTTTTGGTATTTGACTTTGCTACTGATGATTGTACGCAACAACAAGTATTGCATTGTGTGTTTGAGCTGACAGGCCCTTTTTGATGTCAATCAATCAAGTCATCTCAGGTCATCTCAAGCGGCAGATGCAAAAATCGTTTTTTATATTAAAATTATATAATTTTTTAGGGCCATGTCATGTGGTCTACCGGCAAAGCCTTTGTGATACTGGTAGATCCTGATCTACCTTTTGGGCACCGCTTAACGTCAGATCAGCCGTTTTGTCGGTCAGCGCCAAAAATGCTCCCCGACAGCATAATCGGAGCAAATACCGGGCAGTGTGTATGAGCCATAACGTGTTGACTACACTACACTAATAAGGACACATAATAATAACTAATAACCCATCCGTTACTACATGTAATATAATAATAATAATACACTTTATTTGTATAGCACCTTTCATACATAAATGCAGCTCAAAGTGCAGGGACACAAAAATATAATACAATAAAACACAAGTAGTTAAAATGATAGAACAATGGCAAAGAACAAAATTGAATATAAGAACATAAAACAAATAAAAACACCGCATGCAGCAATCAGTCAGGGCAGGGTAGGAACGTGCATAGTAAAACTCAACTAAAAGCAAGAGTGAAGAGGTGAGTCTTGAGTTGAGATTTAAAAATGTCTACAGAGGGTGCGTTGCGTGTCTGAGCTCGAATGGAAGTTTATTCCAGGCTGTTGGGCCGTAGAAGCAAAAAGCTGCCTCACCATATTTTTTTGTGCACATTCTTTTAGGCACTTCAAGTAGGCCAGCATTGGAGGACCTGAGGGGGCGGTTAGGGACATATCTAGGTAGGCAGTCACGGAGGTGCGAGACCATTGAGAGCTTTATAGACAAGTAAAATAATTTTAAAATCAATCCTAAAAACAACCGGAAGCCAGTGCAGTGATGCCAAAACTGGAGTAATATGTGGAGTCAACTCCCGCAATTTCCTTCTTCCCATAGTGCGCGGCAACGTAACTCTAGGATTCGCGGCCGCGAATCCTAGAGAAATTCTAGTGTATGTGTATATATATATATATATATAGTGTTTATATATGTGTGTACAGTAGGTTGACAGGAAAAGGGGAGAGAAATGGGAGGGGGGGGGGGAGACACCAAGGGGCCAGTGAGGCACTCCAACGTTGAAGCGATGGGCCCTAGTGGTAAGAGGAAGGACTGCAGGCGGACCCGTGGATGCATGACGAGGAAACCCCGTGCAGCTGGGCTTTAACATTGAGCGCTCGGTTGCACTTCCGCATTGGACCACCAAAATTTGGTGGTCCAATGCGGAAATGCGCCCAAAAAGGAAATAGACTCGGTGCTCGGGTGCTTCAAAACGCCACTGAGCAACTTCCACTGACATGAATAGCGGAGGGGGCGGAGCTTCACGCCAGATCAGTCTCTATCCTTTTAATATTCTATGGGAGACACACTGCAAAGGTCGTCGGGATCGGGACCCGAACTCGTGACACGCTGCCAGGCCAGGTGCCCGGACCACTAGGCCGGCCCGGGCGGTCTTGTTTCAATCGTTTCAATTGAAACGTGCCTCGAGCCTCAAGGGGCCTGTCTGTCTGTCTGTCTGTCTGTGTGTCTGTCTGTGTGTCACTCTGTAACACCACCGACCCGAGGGCGCAGCTGTATGACACACACAAAAAAAACAAAAAACACACACACACACAAAACTTAACTTTAAAAAAAACTTAACTTAAAGAAAACTTAACTTAAAAAAATGTCAAAAAAAGAGAACTTAAAAAAAACCCTTAAAGTACGTCATTTATTCTAATTGTTGTTATTTACGAGCTGCGTTCGCTTTCCGCGTTCACGTGTCTTACTTGTAGTAGTAGTCTCAGCCTTCCAATCAGCCTTGTCAATTATTCGACCTCATCCTGTACGTCCACTTACCACTAGTCAGCCCTACTGCATGTCAGCTACCCCGGCCCAAAACTGTCCCACGCATCTGACTTTGCGTTTCACATTGCCCAAGAAGAGGGCACCCGTGATTGCATTGATATAGTCGCCTCGGTGTTTCGGACAAACCAACACCACCTCGAGATTCCATTCAAAATCACTGTGGCATGAGATTACATTTTTTTAAGTTGAAGGGTATTATATATATATATATATATATATATATATATATATATATATATATACGGTATATAGTGTAATGTAATTCTTGCATCCGTCACATCACGCTCTTCATGTTATGCTGCTGCACACACAACACACGGGGGCGCACACACAACACACGGGGGCACACGCCACACACACGGGGGCACACGCCACACACACACACACACAACACACACGCCACACACACAACACACGGGGGCACACGCCACACACACACAACACACACACAACACACGGGGGCACACGCCACACACACACAACACACGGGGACACACGCCACACACACACAACACACGGGGGCACACACACAACAGACGGGGGCACATGCCACACACACAACACACGGGCGACACATGTTTTGCCACTACACACTGCCACCGCCCACTCCAGAAAGTGTCAGCTACGACAGTGGTGCGCTAAGTGTCTAAACCAGGAAATGTCACATCACGACTTTTGCTTATTGTCTCCACCAGGCCGAAGGCATGGGGGGAGAGTATGTTTTGCACTCCGTCCGTCCGTGTGTGTGTCCGTCCGTCTGTGTGTGTGTGTGTCCGTCCGTGTGTGTGTGTGTCCGTGAGCAGCTAATCTCGCCCACCGTTAACCCGGTCGATGCCAAATTTTGCACACACACTCCCTGGATGCCAACGATGAACCTCTGCCCCAAACTTTCCAGAACGGCCTGTTATAGCGCCACCAGGAGGCCGCTTTGTGCAGATTTTGTCCAAACATCACGCAAATTGGTACACAGTCTCTCTAGAGCCATTCAACGAAACCGGTCTTTCAGATTTCTCAGACTCCATCCTGATTGGTTAAGATTGGCTTCCAAAGTTCACAGGAGTGCTCAGTTTCAAACAAAATGCTGCGAATCATGAACACATCGCGTGATTTCCGTGAAATTGTGCACCCACATTCCCACTAGGCCGAGGACGAAATGCCACATGAACAATTTCAACTCAGCCTCAAGGTGGCGCTATAACTGGCCGAAAAGTGTTTTTACCTCTAACTGCACGGATCTGTGGATAACTTTGTATGCCAACTCCCTAGAGGCCAAGGAAAAACCTTTGCCTGGAATTTTTCACATCTGCTCTTTATAGCGCCACCAGGAGGCCGACATATGTAAAACACATTTTCTATTATTACTCCTTCAGATTTTATCCAAATTTCACGCAAATCGGTACACATGATCTCCATAGTCATGTGATCAAGACAGGTTTGTTTGATTTCTCATATTCCATCCTGATTGGCCACGATTGGCTCCTACAGTTTTCAGGAGTAGCCCGCTTTGTACAAATCGCCACAACTCCTCAACGCAGCGTCCGATTGCGATGAAACTGTGCACGCATATTCCCACTAGGCTGAGGAAGAATCCTGGTGGAGACCTGTGCCCAGAAGGGCACTTTTTCTAGTTCCTTCTACATCTCTGTATATAAAATATAGCTACAGTAGTAGTTACATCAATATTGTTCTGATGAAATAGTTGGTTTAAGATTATAAAGGTCACTTTTGTCTTTGCTAACAGGCACTCAAAAGGCACTCAAATGAGATGTTAACGTCCTGTAAGTAGACTTAGAAATAAAACTAGTGTTGACTAATCATTACAAGTGGCTCTTATTTGGACAAGGAAGTTTCTGCACAGGAAGTCCGTTTCAGTTGTAAACAAACTACGATGGATAAGGGACAGGTTGAAATTTAAGTAGGGATACCCCTGGAGGAAATGCATGTGCCCTGATATAAAATACCATCACCCTCCCTCTGAATGAAAATTAAAATCCAGTCCCCTCCCCAAGTGATTATTCAAAAATGAACCACCCTCCCCTAACATGACATATACCTATGTATAGTAAAATTATGCCTAAAACCCTAACCTTTATTTCTAACTTAAACATCAGTAAAAGTAGCGTTTTTTCTGAGAAAATAAATTGTCATGGTCCTCCAAACGCTACCCAATTGCTGATAAAAACGTGTGGGAGTGACTAATGTAACAATAGTTTTGGCTCATGTCTTGTCTATAGCCTACTATTTAGCTGGTCACACAATGCAATGGCCCATTTATTTGCATAACATAATTATAATAATTATGCTATTGACACTAGGCAGATTTGTAAAGCTGTGTACTAGTAGTAGGTGTGAAGTGGTGTGTTTACGCACAATGCGCAACTGCGCATACATGCATGATGCATGTCATAGATTGCCAATCCATGATAGAAAATTAGAAAGACAGATAGCAGCAGCACTCAAGTCGACTAGTCGAGGGAGTGGAGAAGAGGAACAGTCCACGAGTATTATAATCAGAGTTCCCAGAACTTTTCGCCAGCTCCAGAATTACAGACGAGACGGGAGGAGCGAGAGAGGCAGAGAGAGGGCACGCGCTGGGGCAAAAAAAAGAAAAGAAAAAGCGTTCTGGTAGCATAGCTTACTTTTTAATTAATATTCTGTGCTTGCTTGGTTTCTGTGCTTGCTATATGAAGAAAGTGGCCAGAAATAGGAGGGACTGAGTGAAACTAGCCTTCAGTTCCTGCAGGCTTTTATTTTCGTCCTCATCGGCAGAGTAGAGAGCGAAAGACGAACAGACTTTTAGACTCGACTGTAGAGTGTGTGTGGGTGTGTGTGTGTGTGTGTGTGTGTGTGTGTGTGTGTGCACACGCTCGGTGTGTGGATAGGCCAATCACAATGATTGACACATAGGAGGAACAATGAGAAACTGTAGCATCGCATGGCCAGCCCTCCAGTGTTGGGAAGTACCAAGTGAAAGCAATGGAGGGGTATCATTAGACAAAGTTCGACTGAATAAAAAAAAGCTGTATTAAAACATGTACAGTATACATGTATACATAATACAGACTATTTTATTATCAAAATTGGATTACCCTCCCTTGGACTTGAAATGCAATTAGCTCACCCTCCCTCTGACTAAAATAAGAAAGGCATCACCCTCCCCTATTTTCCTCCAGGCCCCCCTTTTCCTAAATTTCAACAGGTCCCTAAACAAGTCGCCACGTTAGCGACCATAGGCTATTTACAATATGAAAACCATGCATGATCTGCCACTTAAACAATGTAGGTTACACATGTTGGAATTAAACATGGAACCTGCAGCATTAGGTGAGTAATTCATTACTTGCGCAAGCAGAGCGCGCAAGTAATATTTTCGCCCGGTCTCCTTCGTCGTGACAGCTGTTCCGCCATTCGAGGCTTACGCAGAAAAACATCAAATCTGTGCCTGTGTTGCTGGACCAATGATGACGAAATGACCATATTTCTTACGTCATCATTTAGAGCTAGTCATACGTATACTATAATATAGTATACGTATGACTAGCTCTAAATGTATATTATACATAATCAGTAAAAAATAAAATAGCAAATTGTGCCTGATCTGCTGGGACCAGAGTACGTGGTGTGTATGTGTATGACTAGCTCTAAATGATGACGTAAGAAATATGGTCATTTCGTCATCATTGGTCCAGCAACACAGGCACAGATTTGATGTTTTTCTGCGTAAGCCTCAAATGGCGGAACAGCTGTCACGGTTTTTGGCGCAAAGTAACCACAGTATACCGCTAATCAACTTACAACTACACACTTTATACAGTATAGAGTATAGAGTATATATGTATACATTTATAGTATATGCCTATATACTATATATATACTATATATATTTCTTACGTCATCATTTAGAGCTAGTCATACGTATACTATATACATATTCAGTAAAAAATAAAATAGCAAATTGTGCCTGATCTGCTGGGACCAGAGTACGTGGTGTGTATGTGTATGACTAGCTCTTAATAATGACGTAAGAAATATGGTCATTTGTGGTCATTTGGTCCAGCAACACAGGCACAGATTTGATGTTTTTCTGCGTAAGCATCAAATGGCGGAACAGCTGTCACGGTTTTTGGCGCAAAGTAACCACAGTATACCGCTAATCAACTTACAACTACACACTTTATACAGTATAGATAGAGTATAGAGTATAGAGTATATATGTATATACATATATAGTATATGCCTATATACTATATATATACTATATATATTTCTTACGTCATCATTTAGCTAGTCATACGTATACTATATACATAATCAGTAAAAAATAAAATAGCAAATTGTGCCTGATCTGCTGGGACCAGAGTACGTGGTGTGTATGTGTATGACTAGCTCTTAATGATGACGTAAGAAATATGGTCATTTGTGGTCATTTGGTCCAGCAACACAGGCACAGATTTGATGTTTTTCTGCGTAAGCATCAAATGGCGGAACAGCTGTCACGGTTTTTGGTGCAAAGTAGCCACAGTATACCGCTAATCAACTTACAACTACACACTTTATACAGTATAGAGTATATATGTATACGTATATAGTATATGCCTATATACTATATATACCAGACAATTGTTCAAGTCGCTCCGGTCCGAGTCCAAGTCGAGTCCCAAGTCATTTGGTCCCAAGTCCAAGTCGAGTCCCAAGTCAAACCAAACCCTCAGGTCCGAGTCCCAAGTCGAGTCCCAAGTCATTTGGTCCCAAGTCCAAGTCGAGTCCCAAGTCAATCCAACCCTCAGGTCCGAGTCCCAAGTCGAGTCCCAAGTCATTTGGTCCCAAGTCCAAGTCGAGTCCCAAGTCTTTCTGTTGTGGGCAAGTCAAGCCGAGTCACAAGTCGAGTCACAAGGTTGTGTCAAGTCTAGGCATGCCACGGTATGAGATTTTACAGTATGGTACGGTGCCGGTATTGATAACCTATACCTCGGTATTCCACTGTATTTATATTAAATAAAAATCAATAAAAAAAAGATTGCCCCCCCACCTATGTCTAGTGACTACCCCCACCTCCTTATAAGCCCTTCTTTGTTCCCCAACCTGCAGGCATACATATCTTATTTCTTTATGATAATTAGAATTTTGTTATTTGTCATGTGACTTAATGATTATGAATTGATTACCCAGGACCGAATGGAAACAAGACAGCAAGGACTTTTTTCAGTGATCCCTTTTTGGTCAGTGTTTGACTGTACCCTATACTGATACATTTCTGCCAATAAAGTATTCAATCAATGGATCAATAGATATTCCCCACTGTATTTCACTGTACTATGGCTCCCCCTAATGGCCGTTTTGTACCCTTTACGGTTTACGCTTTAGCAGAGGTAGTGCAATCTGCGCATGCTCACAACTGTCACTGTATGCCTCTGTGTTGACACTATAGTTTACACTTAGTTAGTACATATGGAAATATGGAATATACAATTGGATCTGGGTGTCTTTCAGCAACACTAACTCAAAGGTAGGAAGCAACTTTTCAATCTACTGCAGCTGTGTGGTGAAAATAAATGTTTTGCCTTAGTGTGCGAGTGGAGTTGCTTTGCATATGCGCAGCATGCTGCCCACCAACGTTGTATTCAAATACTGTATGCTCGGAAACAAAACAAGTCACGAGTCATCTTGTCTCGAGTCGAGTCGAGTCGGGAGTCATTGGCTAGCAAGTCGGAGTCGAGTCTTAAGTCTCGTTGGTCTTTTACCTTCCAAGTCCGAGTCGAGTCGCAAGTCTTTACATTCAAAGTCCGAGTCAAGTCGCAAGTCGTCAAATATCGAGTCTGACTCGAGTCGAGTCACTATGACTCGAGTCCAATTGTCTGATATATACTATATATATTTCTTGAATCATACTTAATAATACTAGATGTTTATATGTATAAAGTAGGTAGCAAATAGTTACATCTAAACATTAATCATTTCAAACGTTCCTTCACAGAGATACTGAGATTTGACATTTTACAGCGGTCGAAAGGACTTGCGCGCTCTGCTTGCGCACTAGTTGGCCATTTATGGCCTACTAGTGTGCAACAAGCAAGTATGCACTCGACAGAGTGCAGTTCTAGTTGTATATGTTTTGGACGTTTGTTGTTGTGCTAATGATAAACGGACACCTGCTGCTAGTGGGATCCTCCTGCTGCTTAACGACTACAAATACACTGTGCAGCATTGCATCTTTGTATCTTTTGCATCTGCCCGTGTGAAAGCAGCATGACGTTGTGGCAGGATACGTACAGGTGCTCCTTTGAGTACTAGCCAAAAATAATAATGTGCCCTCCCTGGACAATTTAAAATGAAACTTCTATAACAGTGCTGACATAATGAAGTGACATTATTCTGGGAGAGTGGCTCAGCCATGCAGTCGCTCTCGCAAATATTAATTACTGGTGTGTGTGTGTGTGTGTGTGTGTGTGTGTGTGTGTGTGTGTGTGTGTGTGTGTGTGTGTGTGTGTGTGTGTGTGTGTGTGTGTGTGTGTGTGTGTGTGTGTGTGTGTGTGTGTGTGTGTGTGTGTGTGTGAAAAAATAACACCTGTGTGAAGTGAGGGGCACTCTTATCATCTTACAACATCAATTACAACATAGTGTTTGATTAAGCAACGGGTGCTAATGTTTGTTTAGGTCCTCAAAACAAACATTAGATCTCTCTTCATTGTCTATGGCGTTTTCTTAAACAAACATTAGATCTCTCTTCATTGTCTATGGCGTTTTCTTAAACAAACATTAGATCTCTCTTCATTGTCTATGGCGTTTTCTTAAACAAACATTAGATCTCTCTTCATTGTCTATGGCGTTTTCTTAAACAAACATCGTTGAAAAACGAACATTAAGGCCATATATGAGGGGCTAGCGCCCCTCAAAAAAGATTGGGGTCCTTTTGGGTATTTTTCATTTCAGATGTCCCGACCGAGACCTTTTGTCACAATGTTTACAGTGGTAAGGTTTTTCTCCAGTGTGGATACGCTGGTGTATCTTCAGATCACCTGACTGAGTGAAACTCTTGTCACACTGTTTACAGCGGTAAGGTTTTTCTCCAGTGTGGATTTGCTGGTGTTTCATCAGTTGACCTGACTCAGTGAAACTCTTGTCACACTGTTTACAGTGGTAAGGTTTTTCTCCAGTGTGGATTCGCTGGTGTTTCATCAGTTGACCTGAATCAGTGAAACTCTTGTCACAATGTTTACAGTGGTAAGGTTTTTCTCCAGTGTGGATACGCTGGTGTGCCTGCAGATTATTTAACCTACTGAAACTCTTGTCACAATGTTTACAGTGGTAAGGTTTTTCTCAAGTGTGGATACGCTGATGCCTCTTCAGTTGACCTAACTGACTGAAACTCTTGTCACACTGTTTACAGATGTGGGCTTTCTTTCCTGTGTAACTCAGCTGATTTGTCTCTCCCGCCAGAACTACATTCTTGGTAAACTGTTGGCGATGGTTAGATTTAGCACAGTTTAATCGGCAGGCTGCTGAAGGTACCTGTTCATTCCTCTGTGTTTGGCAATATAGGTCGTTGTGGCTCCTCTTCATGGGTTCTTGGAGGAAGGTGGAGGCACAGGGATATGGACACTCGGAACAGGAGACCTGAGTCTGGAAATATTGGGGCTCACTCCTTCCAAACATTATCAAATACAGCTATAAATGGACTTTGACGAGAGAGAGTTCTAGGTTCAGCTGCTGGTATTGAACAATATACACTCACTTGCACTGCAGCTCAGAAAACTCCTTTAGGATAAAGATACACTTTATGTAGGCTGACCAAGAGATAATGTCTGACATCACACACACAACACAAACTGTTGCAGTGCAAGCCTCGAAATACAGATTTGTGCAGGCTGTCCATTTTTGAGCGATGTCCCTACACCATGGCATTATCACAATGACATCGTCAATTTGACATCATCACCATGACGGCGGAGATCCACGGAAGCCATGAGGATGCATCTGTCTGTCCATCTCTGAACAGCTCATCTCAGACAGTCCGCAATGTTTGTGCTTACACAAACACTCAAAATTGTCCATTCATTATCCAGTGCCGCAGGTGGATACCAGTTTTGGCCCTCGTTGCCACCGAAGCCCATTATAAATAAAATGAATAATTTGTAATTATATTGTGCATGTAATGTGCATATCATCACCTCAACACCAGATTAGAGGGAATTTTCGAAATCTGGATGAAGTAAAAAAAAAAATGTTTTTTTTAAAATATTTTTGGAAAAGAAAAGGCGTCATCAGGCGCCAGTGGCAACAAGGGCGTGACGGGGGAGGCGTCCAAGGGCGTCATGTGGCATTGGATTAGTTTAAAGCTGGACGCAATCGGGGCTATCGGCCCTCAAAAATAGGAGGAATTTGACTTGAAAACCTATTGATTTGGCACTGTGTATATCAAAAAGTTACGTGTTATTTCTCCATGGAAATTAACTATGATACTTTCCGCCTATATCCCGGATTAGAGGCTTAAAGTAAACAAGTGAAATTGTGAAATTATCAACAAACCTTTCATTGGTAGGCCACACTTGCCACCTGACTACTCAAATACAAAATGTGGCACAAATTTGGAATATATATTCTTCAGAGCGAACATTTTTAACACAAATCTTTGCTTCTAGGGGGGTCCCTGGAACAACATATTTTGAGATGGGGGTCGGTGGCCAATTACATATATTTTCTGGTGCTCCTTGACCTGAAATAATTTGAGAACCACTGACATAGAAACATAGGTTTGGAGCATGGAGCTTGGAGCATGGAGGAGCATGGAGCTTGGAGCATGGAGGAGCATGGAGCTTGGAGCTTGGAGCATGGAGCATGGAGGAGCTTGGAGCATGGTGGAGCATGGTGGAGCATGGAGGAGCTTGGAGCATGGTGGAGCATGGAGGAGCTTGGAGCATGGTGGAGCATGGAGGAGCTTGGTGCATGGTGGAGCATGGTGGAGCATGGTGGAGCATGGTGGAGCATGGAGGAGCTTGGTGCATGGTGGAGCATGGTGGAGCATGGTGGAGCATGGTGGAGCATGGAGGAGCTTGGAGCATGGTGGAGCATGGAGCATGGAGGAGCTTGGAGCATGGTGGAGCATGGAGCATGGAGGAGCTTGGTGCATGGTGGAGCATGGAGGAGCTTGGAGCATGGAGCTTGGAGGAGCATGGAGCTTGGAGCATTGCGGGCAGCGCATGGAGCTTGCGCTGGATAATATTGGTTCACCGATCTGAGCTTGTAGATCTTTTTGTTTCCACTTATTTTAGCTGACGACGAGACATTTCATTCCTCTGTTGGGTCTCGGCTTGAAACGTTTGGGGAACCCCTGGTGCAGAGGGAAAGTAGGAGGAGAACAAAATATAGACCCCTTTGGGTTATCACGGCCTAAGCAAGAACAATCATCGTGTTCAATTGGTTAGGTAAACAATCTATCTCACGCCCCACTCAAGACACCATCTAACTTGGTGTCTGTCTGTCTGTCTGTCTGTCTGTCTGTCTGTCTGTCTGTCTGTCTGTCTGTCTGTCTGTCTGTCTGTCTGTCTGTCTGTCTGTCTGTCAGTTGGTGATGGAGTACTGTGGAGCAGGCTCAGTGACAGACCTGGTGAAGAAGACCAAAGGCAACTGTCTGAAGGAGGACTGGATCGCTTACATCTGCAGAGAGGTGCTCAGGGTAAGCGCTGCAACACACACCTGCATGTACACTCAACTCATCGCAACATATATGGTTCAAGTTGGTCAAGACTTCTCGGTGGCCAAGCGTTGGGGCTCACAGATGTGGTGATCCCAAAGAGGGATTGCATGGCTTCAGTCGAAAGAGCTGCACAAAAATCTGAATTATTTGAGTCGCTTCGATCAGCAAATAGGCCAAGTGCAGAAATCGTGATTGTTGTGATTTAAATCGGGCTTTATCTGCGGACGTTGACACTTGTGGGGTTTTTTTATACTGTGTGATTACAACGGATCACAAAGGTCCTGAGAACGTCTGGTGTTTGTGTTGGAACGACACACAAACACACTGTGTCCGACTGTCCGCATGCACGCACGCACGCACGCACGCACACACACACACACATACACACACACCACAAGAGAGGAAGTGCGCACACACTGTACTCTGAAATGAGACTCAACACATGGTTTCAGTTTAGAAAAACAAGAAAAAAAAAGAAAACAATCCACAGCAACACGTCTTATCAAAATGCTCTCACTCTGAACCAACGCTTCCCTGCACACACACACACACACACACACACACACACACACACACACACCCCATTGGTGGGTGGTGTCTCGGACAGACTGGTTTTGCGGTGGTGGGGACACTGTGAGGGGTGTCTCCTGTCCTGGGGGACACTTGGGAGGGGTCAGCGTCCAGCTGGGTTAAAGAGACACTTCTAGCGGCGAAGCCTTTTGGGAAAATAAACCACTTGGCTGTCGGGGCAGAAACCTTGTTACGGATATTTTCACTATTTATATACTTAAAAAAAAAACAGTCTAATGAAGGAAGGAGTTTTGTACATACGAGGTTTCCAACCGACAGCGACAGCATGGACTAATGCCAATGTCGTCAGCCATACTGTCTCCTTATTGTTTCAACATCTCGGCGCGCAAGCACACACACGTGTGTGTGTGTGTGTGTTTGTATGTGTGTGTGTGTGTGTGTGTGTGTGCGTGTGTGCGTGTGTGCCTGTGTGTGTATGTGTGTGCGTGCACGTGTGAAATAAGAGTCACTTCCTGTGTTTATTGAAGCCCCTTTGAAGAAGCGAGCGCACACACACACACACGCACACACACACACACACACACACGTTCTTACTGGGTCACAGGTTGGTAGCCATTGTATGTGTGTGTGGGGGGGGGGATTGGAACTGCAACCGAAAAATAGCAGAGCTGCAAGCTCACAAGGCCTCGCCATGCCATGTGTAAATCCATTGGAGCTCTGTTTTCAGACTCATATTAATGAACCTGAATCTGTGTGTGTGTGTGTGTGCTCGTGCATGCGTGTTGCAGGGACTGTCCCATCTCCACTCCCATCACGTGATCCATCGCGACATCAAAGGTCAAAACGTCCTGCTCACTGAGAACGCAGAGGTCAAACTGGGTGAGACACATGAGAATATTGAACTCAAACAGCCGATCTACAAGTTCACAGTGCAATGCATTTGTTTGCATTGCATTTGTTTTTTAAGTTGATTTTTTAACTTGATTCAGTATTTGGATATTTGATATTAATTCAATTATCAGACCCCTTCCTATATTAACCCATTGTTTGATTTGATTGGTTACTGTGTATCAGTGATTCGATTGGTTGTAGCCACTGTGTGTAGCAGTGATTCGATTGGTTGTAGTCACTGTGTGTAGCAGTGATTTGATTGGTTGTAGTCAATGTGTGTAGCAGTGCTTTGATTGGTCATTCACTAGGACTGTTCGATTTTGCCTAAAAATAAAATCGCAATTTTTTTTTGTCTCTGATTTTTTTTTTTGATTTTGATATTTTCTTTTTTATTTAAAAATAAATAAATTAATACATAAAATACATAAAATAGACCGCCATTAATGGGTAAAACACCCCCCAAAAAATGTAGTCTCTTTGACACATCTAGCATCTGCATTCAAAGATTTTCCTAGAAGCTTTGTCATTGGTCGAAAAAAGCCTGGTCGAAATAACCAATCAGGAAGTAGACAGGCAAATCGACCAATGACAAAGCTTCTAGGAAAGTCTTTGAATGCAGATTGCACCCCCTAGTTGTGTCACAGACTCCGAGACTAATTTTTTTTGGGAGCGTTTTACTCATTGCTGGCGGTCTGAATACCAAAAAAGACGAAAAAAAAGGTAATGAAAATGTTGACATAATTATTGCTTATATAGCTACTTCTAATCGCCCAGCCCTAGTAATCACTGTGTGTACTCGTGATTTAATTGGTTGTAATCACTGTGTGTACCCGTGTTTTGATTGGTGTACACTGTGTGTGTGTACCAGTTGACTTTGGAGTGTCAGCCCAGCTGGACAAGACGATTGGCCGAAGGAACACCTTCATCGGGACACCCTATTGGATGGCGCCCGAGGTCATCGCGTGTGACGAGAACCCCGAGGCCACGTACGACTACAGGGTACGCTGCCATTATGAATATTACAACATCATCGTTTTTAGACCGCGGTCGAGATCCAGGATTTCACAATACCCCCAGTTCCTGCTTACTGATGCATGTGTCCCTATAGCGATGACATCAGGGAACGACAGTTTTCTACCTCTGGTCTGCTTTGAGGCAGGACTCCAGAGAAGCAGGGAAGATATGACCTCATTGTCAGCTCTGTAGCAGTGGCCGGAAAACCGTGTTCTTCTGGATCGGACTAGTGAAGAAACACGGGCAAGGTTGCCGTATCTTAGATTAGTCGATGGGTGGCTCTTCCAAGACAGATTTTGCGCTCTCATTAGACTTAAAATATTGGTTCTCATAATGCCTAGTTCCACTAGGGACCACTAGGAGGTCCCATTTGGTTTTGATTTGGGTTAACTTTAATCCATTCTGGGCGGGAACCCCGGTGTTTTAAGCATTATGTTATTCTTTAGCTATTGAAAAACAGCAGATCTACAAGCTCGTAGCGCGGCACTTGGTGCCGTTCTACGAGCTTGTAGATCTGCTCTTTTTTATTGTGAAAATGTAGCGCAAATCTTTGAATATATATTCTTTCAGAGCGAACGTTTTTAACTCAAATCTTTGCTTCTGGGTGGGGGTCCCTGGAACTACATATTTTCAGATGGGGGTCGGCGGCCAAATACATATATATTTTTGGTGGTCCTTGACATGAATATGTTCGAGAACCACTGACATAGAAGCTATTTAGATGGCATTTGTAGAATCGTCCTCAGGTCGGTATTTTATTTAGCTTATTATTTAATCCATGCTCCTCTTGTCTCATATGGTCTCAATACAGAGCGACCTTTGGTCTCTAGGAATCACTGCCCTGGAGATGGCAGAGGGAGCACCACGTGAGTCTCTCTCTCTCTCTCTCTCTCTCGCACGCACGTACACACACACACACACACACACACACACACACACACACACACACACACACACACACACACACACACACACACACACACACACAATGAAGTACCAGTAAGACGCCCTGAGGGCGAGAAGCGGGCGAGGTCGTGCTGGCATCACAGACACTTTGAAATACTAAAATATCAGTAAAAACACATATTACCCACATAAAACCCCCTCGGGAAAGTGTTTGTCTTCCAAACATGATTAGATCTGGTTGCAAAAGGGGTGAAGTGGCGCTTTGAGGATTGAGTGCCTGCACTGACCTATTTCTCCTTGCATAAATAACATAATGATACTTATAGGTTTTATAGTTACATATCCTGTTACTTGTCTGTCGGACTGTCTTCCGAAACACTATACATTTAACTGTTAAAAAGCTCTATTTCCGTAGACGCATCCAACAGCTCATTAAGAATACTGGTCTTTGACTTTGTCACATGACCACTTCTAGCTTCACCAAAACAGTGGAGTAGAAGTATCTAAACATTTACCTCAAAATTGTACTCGAGTATAATATTGTCAGTACTGTACGGCGTGATGCACTGTGCTGTATGTCATGTATATGTACTGTATGACATGTGTGTATGTGTATGTGTATGTCCGTCTTCAGCGCTGTGTGACATGCACCCAATGAGGGCGCTGTTTCTCATCCCGCGAAATCCTCCTCCCAAACTCAAATCCAAGAAATGGTGAGACGCACGCACGCACGGTCGCACGCACGCACAAATCATATTTGAACTGGGGTAACTGCAAAATAATCATATTTGAACTTGGGCGTCGGGGAACCTGACAAGCAGTTCGATTAAGATTTGCAGATTCGCATTTTGTTCCACAGACAAATAATGTAAAAATAGCAGATCTACAAGCTCACAACACCTCACGTTGCGAGGCCTTTGTGAGTTTGTAGATCGGCTAGTTTTTGAGGGGCCCTAGCTAGGCCTCTAGCTAGGCCACATGATGTCACAATGAAAAGCCAGGCGTAGGAGCCTGGCTTTTCATTGTGACATCATGTGGCAGCCAAGTCTATGAACTTTGTAATGCTTTAATCCATGCAAGCGTTAAAACTCATTCACTGCCAGGATAAATAAATAATTCACACCTGCCAGCGATTTTTAGTTTTTCCTTTGTTAGTTTCAAGTAGTCACAGAATATGTAAATGTTTAATTTATTTTTATATTCTATATAAAAAATGTCGCAATGATAAGTTGGAACTACTTCTTGTTTCAAATGAATTGAATCTCTTTGCTCTCTCTCTCTCTCTCTCTCTCTCTCTCTCTCTCTCTCTCTCTCTCTCTCTCTCTCTCTCTCTCTCTCTCTCTCTCTCTCTCTCCCTCCATGTCTATATCTCTCTCCCTCAGGTCCAAGAGGTTCTTGTCCTTCATAGACAGCTGTCTGGTGAAGAACCACCTGCAGCGGCCGGGCACAGACGCCCTGCTAAGACACGCCTTCATCAAGGACCTGGCCAATGAGAGACAGCTACGCATCATGCTCAAAGACCACCTGGACAGAACCAGGAAGAAGAGAGAGAAAGGTGAGCGGGAGGGAGGCAGCGTTGATTTCATCGACTAAAAAAGAAGTGTTCGTCGACTTCGAAACTAAAGGGAAACTAATTAACCCATTTAGGCCTGACATCGTATCCTGACATACCCATGTTTCTATAACAGTGGTGCTCAATATTTCATGTCAAGGACCCCCAGAAATGTTATGTAATTTGCCGCGGACCCCCATCTGAAAATATGTTGTTCCTGGGACCCCCCCCCCCCCAGAAGCAAAGAACGTTCGCTCTGAAAGAATATATATTCAAAGATTTGCACTACATTTTCACGATAAAAAAAAAAAAATCACACCTGTGTGAACTGAGTGGTGCAACTCCAAGCCTATGTTTACATCATCCGCAACGGCCACTGCTGGGCTGGGAACAACGGGGGCAGCAGCAGGGGCTGCGGTGCTTGTGCAACTAGAATAACTGTGCTGGTACTAGGTTGGGCTTGGGGCCGGGGATTAGAGTTTGTGGCGAGTCGAGGAGCAGTACCACCCGCCGAGGGTTGTGATTCTGTCTCTGCTGTAAAGTGTGGACTATCCCGACTGGCTGGAGCTGCTGCTAAACCGTAAGCACTGCCAGTCACAGCTTCGCTGCTAGTGGTATAGGTTTAGCTTTAGCAACCGGAAATCTGCGTCGCAGTCGGTTGGTTCACTTCAAATTACAAAAGAGAGAGCGTCATACTGGTGCTCATTAACACATACATAGGCGGACACGTAGGTGAACAGGGACATTGCTGTTCAAAAAATGTGTGATTTCTGTGTATAGCAGACCTGCAGTTTTCTGGGAGTTTGTTCCAGGTAGAGAAGTCCGCACACAGTGTTTGCTCCAACAGTGTTTATTTTCTGTTAAAACACTTATTATTCAGGACACGACGTTTCGGCCGTGAGAGGCCTTCATCAGGGTCACCTGATGAAGGCCGTTTTAACAAAAATAAACACTGTTGGAGCAAAGGCTGTGTGCGGACTTCTCCTTCTCTGTTGGAGCAAAGGCTGTGTGCGGACTTCTCCTTCTCTGTTGGAGCGAAGGCTGTGTGCGGACTTCTCCTTCTCTGTTGGAGCGAAGGCTGTGTGCGGAGTGGACTTCTCCTTCTCTTTATGTCTCTACCTTTTGTCCAGCACCAGTGAGGAACTGGATGTACGCAATAAGCCACCTGCTTTTTAAACCAATGTGAAGCGTTTAAAAATATGAAATGCTGCTTCTCCACGTTTAGCTTCGATTCTATTGACAGAAAGCAGACCTTTCCCAGATGACCTGAGAGGGCCAGAGATGGTTCACGATATCGCACAGGATCAGAAATGTGTTTTGACCCTAAACGATTGAACGCTTTATAGACCCAACAGTAGCATTTAGAAATTGATTATTTAATATAGTGTACATGCAGGGAGGAAGGGGTTGGATGGATGGATCTGTTGAAAAGTGTTTTCAAGCATTTTGAAATAATTAATTAAAGAAATGCAGAAATAGCTTCTCTATTTCCGCTTAGAGGTGCTCTGTGAGCTTATAGATCAGTGTTTTTTTTTTTTGCCATATTTTGTGTAGCCGATAGGGCATTAAGCAACTAGTTGACTAGTCGACTAGTATAAATCCACTAGTACCAACAAGTAAAACCTTGTTGGTACTAGTTGATAAGGAAATAAAATAAAATAATTATAATTATTATAAATATTATTTATTTTCCCCCCGGTCTTGTAGGCCTCAAGATCGGGTAGTTATAGTCACCAATGTACACCGTTTTTAAATGTACAAATATATATATTTTTTTTTACATAATAGGTAGTTAAACAACTAGTCGACTAGTTGACTACTAGTAAATTAGGCAACTTGTCAATTAGTAAAAATGACTAGAAGTGAATGCCCTATATTAGCCGGGTACAGCTGTTTGACTAAGAATAGACTCTTCAAGTTGTTGAGAGTTCTTGGGTCAGAGTGTGAAAGTATACTATAGTGTGTGGTGGGATGTGCCTTTTCGTTGTAACCATTTCAATTTCCATCTGGGATTATAAGCCCCAAAGGTTTGTATAGTACTCGCACATCAAAGCGGCGGAGCGGAAATACAGAACCACACATGGGAACCCCTCCCACCCCCCCAAAGAAACATCCTAATGTTGTAGATAAGAGAGGTGGTCCAGCCTTATTGAGCTGTAGCGCATATATGTCAAACTCAAACTCAAGGCCCGGGGGCCAAATCAGGCCCGTGAATTAATTATCTTTGGCCCGCGGCATGATATTTAATTAGTATTAGAACTGCCCTCTGGTATATTGCACGGACCACCATAGTCCTTGTTTGTGAGGATCATAGAACAGGAAACTGAGCTTAATAATAATTCTGACCGAAAGGTTTTACTTTTCTGAATACCCCACAATATTAAGGACAGACAGATAGAGTCTTATATTTGGTGTTATGAATGTTTGTTTTCCACAATGTAAAACAACTGTGAACCATGATTATTCTAGAATAGTGAACATTCTAATTAAATTAATGCAAGCTCAGAACGTGTCAGAGAGAGAGAGAGAGAGAGAGAGAGAGAGAGAGAGAGAGAGAGAGAGAGGAGAGAGAGAGAGAGAGAGAGAGAGAGAGAAGAGAGAGAGAGAGAGAGAGAGAGAGAGAGAGAGAGAGAGAGAGAGAGAGAGAGAGAGAGAGAGAGAGAAGAGAGAGAGAGGAGAGAGAGAGAGGAGAGAGAGAGAGAGAGAGAGAGAGAGAGAGAGAGAAGAGAGAGAGAGAGAGAGGGAGAGAGAGAGAGAGAGAGAGAGAGAGTTGAGAGAGAGAGAGAGAGAGAGAGAGAGAGAGAGAGAGACGAGGAAGGAAGCAAGCAGGAAATGGAATTGCCATCTGTTTCCAATCTACTCCTAGCTTATAAAAACACACTAATGACTGGACACTTTCTGTGTGTGTGTGTGCACGTGCGTTTGTGCGAGCATGCAGTTTGGCATGTGTGTGAATGGGCACACAGTTTGTGTGTGTGAATGAGCACGCAGTTTGGTGTTTGTGTTTGTGTTTGTGTGTGTGTGTGTGTGTGAATGGGCACGCTGTTTGGTGTGTGTGTGCGTGAATGAGCACGCAATTTGGTGTTTGTTTGCGTGTGTGTGTGTGTAAGAGTGCACGCGGCTTGGTAGGGTTGTGCGGTTTTTACGGTTTAAAGCGGTTTTATGAAATCTCTTTCATGAAACTTTATTCTGCGTATCCATTCTGTCTATATATACTTGACCTTTGTATCTATGTTTGCTGTCTCTGGGCAGGGGGAGGGGTTCAAAAATGGTACTGTATTATTGACTTAACTGCCTGTCTGAATTTCTCTGCAAAAAGGAATAAAACAAAAGTCAAACTAAAGCAGTTTTATGAAATCTTGACGCGTGACATGTGCGTCGGGGTGCCTTGTGATTATTGTTTACGGAAGCAGTAGAGAGAATGACGGCGTCAAATAGCAGCGGGACGTCAAACTAAGTAATGCGCAGTGGTGGAAAGTAACTACTTTTACTTAAGTACTGTACTTATGTACACTTTTGAGGTATTTGTACTTTACTTGAGTATTTCCAATTTCAATACTTTTACTTCTACTCCACTACATCTCAGAGCCAAAATGTGTACTTTAACTTCACTACAATTATTGAAAACTTTAGTTACTACAGTTACTTTGGAGATTATAATTTTTTATTTGAAAACATACATTAACCACTTCAACCCTATACATTTTGGCCATTTGAAAATAGCCGATCTACAAGCTCACAATGCGACGCATTGTGAGCTTGTAGATCGGCTATTTTCAATAGATTTTCTACACATTTCTTATTTGTGAAATAAATGTGACATTCTGCAATATGAATACTTTTACTTTTAGTTCTTTAAGTACATTTGATGCCGATACTTTTCTACTTTTACTCAAGTACATTTTCAATTCCGTACTTTTACTTGTAACGAGTAGTTCTAAATTGCAGTATTGGTACTTTTACTGAAGTAAAACAATTGAGTACTTTTTCCACCACTGGTGAGAAAAACCGGCCACCACCATGAAATGTTGAGAACAGCTCCGCTCCCATTCCACGCTGGGGTTATACCTTGCCCGCCGTACAGTATTTTCAGTGCATGGCCCCGTCCTTTTAATATATTTTTTACTACAAGGCCAATGAAGTATAATAACAAGGAGAGGGACTGGTTTCACTGGGCCAGAGGTTTGGGCAGTATAGAACAATTATTTGTTGACAAACATTGGGACTGGGCGCACGGGTGACTGTTTCATGTAATCAATTCCCAACAGATCTCCAAACCTGTTGTTTTGGGGAGCGCTGGTTTCAGTCCATTCAACCTCCTCTTGTGAGTTGGCTAGTGAGATGCACCCTAGGAGAACAGCTGATATACAAGCTCACATCGCATCACAGATGCGACTGTTGTGAGCGTAGAGGTCTGCGTGCGCGACACCATCGCGGGACGAAGCATAAATTATACTTGATGGGCTGCAGGTGTGCGTGCAGCCGTGGACAAACAGGCTCTGTCTGCCGTGATCATGAGCGTAACCTCCCGTTCCTATGACAGCGACTGGAGGTGTGGTTTTGAGGACAAATGCTTTGAATTGCTATTATTGTTCAAACACAACAGAAACCAAGGACTATATATTTCAAGGGCAAGAGATCACAATACAAATCCTAATAATTCTTCCTTACACGTGAGTGCAGTTAGAACTTTTCCATTTCATCTTATGAGAGGCAGGGTTCTTGTGCTGCCGCTATGCGTGCGCATGCTGTTTCTTATCAGTGTGACGTCGTCTCTTAAGGCGTCTACACAGCAGACAGACAGAGCGCTCGGGCTCACACACTGCGTTTGACGAGCCGGGTCGTGGTCGGCGACGACCCGCCATTCCCTTGGTCCGTTCATCCGGAGGCGCGGTGGGACCGTGTGACGTAGGGCAGTGGTTCTCAAAGTGGGGTCCAGGGACCCCCAGGGGTCCTAGGGGGTGTTCCAGGGGGTCCCCCGACGAAATTATTGTCTGGAACTACTTCTTGTTTCAAATAAATGTAATCTCTTTGCGCTCTCTCTCTCTCTCTCTCTCTGTCCGTCTCTCTGTATCTCTCTCTCTCCCTCTGTCTCTCTCTCTCTCTCTGTCTCTCTCTTGTCTCTCTGTATCTCTCTCTCTCTCTCTCTCTCTCTCTCTCTCTCTCTCTCTCTCTCTCTCTCTCTCTCTGTCTCTCTGTATCTCTCTCTCTCTCTCTCTCTCTCTCTCTGTCTCTCTGTATCTCTCTCTCTCTCTCTGTCTCTCTGTATCTCTGTATCTCTCTCTCTCTGTCTCTCTGTATCTCTCTCTCTCTCTCTCTCTCTCTCTGTCTCTCTGTATCTCTCTCTCTCTCTCTGTCTCTCTGTATCTCTCTCTCTCTCTCTCTCTCTCTCTCTCTCTCTCTCTGTATCTCTCTCTCTCTCTCTCTCTCTCTGTCTCTCTGTATCTCTCTCTCTCCCTCTGTCTCTCTCGCCTCACAGAAGGTCCAGAGTATGAGTACAGTGGGAGTGAGGAAGAGGATGAGGAGTTGACAGAGGAGGAAGGAGAACCCAGGTAAGAGACGCACGTGCACGCGCACACACACACGCACGCACGCACGCCCACACACATACACACACACCGATGGCAGAGGAAACCATGCATTACATCGTCATCAGTGTAGACTATATGAATGTCTCAATGTTTCAATTCATCAGTAATACCTACAATGTCATGCACAAAACATATTGGAAATAAAGCTACCTGGAATCATGTACGGGAGATATTTCGAGAGAAGATGTTAGTTACTTTTGAGTTAGGGTCGAGAACCTTTATCAGTGTGGATGGATGCTCACATAATTCAGGTTATAGTTATCGTTTCCGTGCGCAGTGTGAGCGACACTTGGGTGTGTGTGTGTCTGTATGTTGTTGTTTTTGGCAGCAACTTTTGGATTTTCACCTGGAATGTTTTAGTGTTAGTCTAGATTTAGTCGACTAAATATAATATTTTAGTCGACTAAATATGCAGTTGACTTTCTTCACTTGCTGAAAATAGCCAATCTACAAGCTTGTAAATCGTCTATTTTCATCTAATTGTAAAATCACTTATACTGGATCCTGTCCTCCTAACATTTTAGGCTAGTTTTTATTTGTTCACAAAATTGTCAGTATATTTAGTCTTAGTCATAGCTTAGTTTACATTTATTTTCCATTTAGTTTTCGTCAGTGGAAAAAGCTAGTCGACGAATATTAGTTTTGTCTTAGTTTCAGTCGACGAAATCATCACACTGGTGTGTGTGTGTGTGTGTGTGTGTGTGTGTGTGTGTGTGCATGTGTGTGTGCGTGTGTGCGTGCACGTGCGTGTGCGTGCGTCAGCTCCATAGTGAACGTGCCGGGGGAGTGGACGCTACGGAGGGAGTTCCTGCGGCTACAGACGGAGGGTCGCGACGGGAGCCGAGAGGTCGGAGGTCACACTGGAGGAGGCGGAGGAGCTCCACAAAGACAACAGCAGGTACAATCCAAGAGGAACGTTAGCAAGAGAGGACAACTTTGCTTTACTTCCTGTATCTGCGCGAGGTGGGCGGTAACATTATTAGGAGACGGGAAGAATGTTGGAGTCTATTCATTTCCAATGTGAACGTGAACACAGCTTATGAACCATTCCTTATAACTCCATGGTCACTGAACTAAACGCTGGACCCAATCATCACAAGGCACACAATGTTTACAAGATATTCATAGTAAAATGGCTCCTTTTAGCGAGACAAATCAGGAGAAAATCGACTTTGTTAATGACACTTCTTTATCCCAGCAACAAACTCTCGTGAGATTTGAGATGAGTCCGGAAGCCTCTCTCTGTCCATCTGCAATTTGACGGACACACACATAATCAATATTATAACGTGAAATGATTGGAAATATTAATATTATCGAGGGGGGCTCGAGGAGAAGCAAACCACACCTACTATATTTAGGAGACCATTTGTAGGCATTGTGTACCATTTCCCCTCTAGTGGCGGCTCCAATGCACTGTATGTGTGGCTCAACACCCGGTCCGTGAACCACCAGAGGGTCCCCCAATGGGCCCTTATATTATGGGTCTGTGATCGGTGTTGTTTTTGGAAGCAAGTTTAGATTTTAGTTGCAGTCATTATAGTCTCTTGAATTGTTTTAATTTAGTTTTTAGTCACATTTTAGTCACCCGGAAGGTTTTTAGTGTTAGTCTAGTTTTTGTTGACTAAATATCACAAGGTTTTGGTCGACTAAAATGTATTTTGGCGGGCCTTGAGGTCGTCGTAATGACTGTTTTTACACTTGCTGAACGCGTTGCAACGCATTGTGAGCTTGTAAATCTGCTATTTTCAGCATGCAACCATGTGTAAAATGACTGATACTGGATCTCTTGTCCACTAGTCCCTTCCCTTCCTAACATTTTAGTCTAGTTTTTATGTTTCGAAATAAGTAGTAAAGTGTGCCGCTTGGGATACTATTTACATTATGAAGAGAGGATATATACAAATTTATTAAATTTTTGAGCGATGGAAATAAGCGAATTAGCACAACACCCCAATGCCCCCCAATGAGGTATCTTTGAGCGATGGAAATATAGCAAATTAGCACAACACCCCAATGCCCCATTCAATTCAATGCAATTCAACACCCCAAAACGCCCGGGGGTATTAAGGAACATTAAATCAGAGCGCCCAGCGATTTGCAGCAACGGAGCACATTTTCCCGGATGTAGCGGAAGTAGCTAGACGTATAGCCACAAGAGGCGATCGACAACAACGGGAGGTATTTTATTTTATTCTCTAACGCGTCTAGCGACGGGACCGCTTTGGGCCGTCAAAAACATAATCTTTGATTAGAATTGGACGGAATGTTTCTTGATCAAGAGTTATTCACGTTTTAAGATTCTCTGTCTCATCCACTAAAATGGGGGGGGGGGACATTTTGGATGACGTCCCAAACCGGCAATGTTGCAGGCGCTCCACAGCCTGTGGAGCGATGCACTCGGTTACGATATCATAACCCCTTTTGGTGTTAGCATTATGTTATGCTTTAGCTATTGAAAAATAGCAGATCTACAAGCTCATAGCGCGCCACCAAGTGGCGCGCTACGAGCTTGTAGGTCTGCTATTTTTAAAAAAAATCAAAGAACGACTGACATAGAAACATAGCTTTTTCAGAAAACGGTCAGGATGTAGAAGAACATTTTTAGAATCAGAATGGGTTAATCTCCTTCCTGAGCGTCACTATTTGATAGGACGGATCAGACCTCCATTTTTATGCCGCTCAGGGCATTTACTGCCAGAGTTAAAACATTGTCTATAGCTGCCCTCGCCACCGATTCAGAGCGTTTTCACTAACCTCTGAAAAACCATAGAATATTATTGTTCTTCACAACGAGCCGACTCCACCAATTGCTTTGAAAGATGCAGTGGAGTATTGTACCTGTAACTGCGCCGCCGCAGCGGTCCATTCCATAGTTATGGGGCAGTTGAGTGCGGCTTGTTTTCCCCCCAAACCTCCAGAAACAATGTCGAGTCTCTTATCTGTTCAATAATGTAAAGTGTGTTAACCCATTTTGGACTGATCGGCTGATGGCTTCTAATCCGAAAAACCTACCGGTATGTTTCTATGTCAGTGGTGCTCAACCTTTTTCATGTCAAGGACCCCCAGAATTATCTCTATTGGGCCATGGAGGACCCCATCTCAAAATATGTAGTTCCAGGGACCCCCCAGAAGCAAATATTTTAGTTAAAATTTTGTTAAAAATGGCAGACCTACAAGCTCACAGCGCGCCACTCGGTGGCGCGCTATGAGCTTGTAGATCTGCTATTTATCAATAGCTAAAGCATAACGCTTGGTTAAAACCCATCCAGACTTGTGTACTGTACTGTACTGTACTGTACTGTACTGTACTGTACTGTACTGTACTGTACTGTACTGTACTGTACTGTACTGTACTGTACTGTACTGTACTGTACTGTACTGATCATTGGTGTGTACTGTACCGCAGGTGCTTCAGCAGCACAGGCAGCAGCTAGCGGAGCAGGAGCGCTACAAGCAGCAGCTTCTGGCCGACAGACACAAGAGGATCCAGCAGCAGCACGAACAGCGGCAGAAACTGGAAGATGTACGAACGGACATTATATGGGAACTCCTTGAGAAGCATGCTATTTGTTCTACCTTCTTATTGTATCGATGAATCGACACGAAGCAATTTGAATGGATCGCGCGACGAGGGGTTGTGTTTGGATTTTTGATTTCACCCACTTTGAATGTTATATCAATGCATAAAGTAGAGGAGCTTAGGGAGAGATCATTCTGATCATTATGCTTTAAAGGACAACTTTAGGTTTTTTTTCAACCACGGTTCATGTTTTAGGTTGTTATTAGAGAGAGTAAAAGATGAGTGTTATTTATTTTTTTCATTTGCTGCTTTCTTTCGTTTTAGGGATTTTAGCTCTTTTTGACAGGTGGGCGGGGGCATTCGAGCATGGGGCTAAATATGTATTTTTGTACAACATTTTATGGTGATTAATTTTTATTATTATTTACTATAGTCCTAATAAACCCCAGGAAATTACATCTGGCCACGGAAGATCACAGGATCTACTGAATGTAAAGGAGGCCTACATGTCACATTCAATAGATCTTGTGATCTTTTGTGGCCAGATGTAATTTATTGGGGTCTAGTAGGACTATAGTAAATAAAAAAATAAAAAAATCGCCATAACATTTTGTGAAAAAATGCATATTTAGCCCCATGCTCGAATGCCCCCTGTCAAAAAGAGCTAAAATCCCTAAAACGAAAGAAAGCAGCAAATGAAAGAAATGTAACACTCCCCTTTTAGTTTCTCTAATAACAACCTAAAACATGAACCTTGGTTGAAAAAAAATAAAGTTGTCCTTTAAGTAGCACATGACGTGTCAAACTAGGTAATGATTCAGATAATAATGAAATGTAGCATAATTGTGCCTTTTATATACTGTAGGTAGCTAATGGTGATTATGATTATGGATTTGGCCGCTGTGGCGACCCCAAAAGGTCGCTGGCTCGGGCGCCCCCTAGCTAAATCATCAGAGCATGCCCTGGGCTACAACTGTGCAACATTTGGCGCTTTTCGACAAATTAGTGCGAAATATCCCTAACTAATAATCACCAGTATGTTCTTACCAATGCAGCCAGTGTGGACATTTCCACATACTGCCTGCCGCGAGTATAGGCCACTATAGGAAGTGAAATGACAATGAAACACTGTGAAACTAACTTAACATGGTCGGTTAAGACAGATGTCTTGGGTTAACCCATTTTGGACGGGAACCCCTTTTGGTGCTTTAAAGCATTATGTTATACTTTAGCTATTGAAAAATAGCAGATCTACAAGCTCATAGTGCGCCACTGAGTGGCGCGCTACGAGCTTGTAGGTCTGCTATTTTTTTTTTTCCGGCACAAATCTTTGAATATATATTCTTTCAGGGCGAACGTTTTTTTTTTCTTTTTTTTTTCCGATGTCGGGCCTAGGGAATTGCGTGGCCGGTTAAGACTGAGGTTAGGCTTAGGGGTTGATGAACCAAGTGGACCTCACGTGCCAGCACCAATAAAGGAGTCAAGTCGGCCCCTAGTAAATGTAAGAAGTCTTAGTGCACGCGCATGTACAAATGATGTCGTGATGCAAGCCAGAGCCTCCTTGTGGATAGGGACGCGCGTTTGTGAGTCAGATCATCAGATGACATCCACTCAGGCGCCAGGAGGATCCATGGGCATAGCGTAGTAACGGGGCCTTGATTGGCACATGTTTTGTTTTGAAGAACAAAAGTAGATATAGTGTGGCATGTTATTTTAAATTGTATTCATGATGGTGTGAGAGTCGCGGTGGTCTTTTGAATAGTAACAGGGTCGTGGGAATTAAGCTCGTTCAGTGGTATTTGGAGTTGTCGTAGTTGGTATACAGATGTCAGATGGGGGCCCAGCTTTTACGGGTTAGTAATAGTCGGGACTGTCCGACTATTACTCCGACAATGGCTGGAAACAACGTCGGTATGTGGAAATGCCCATACTGGCTGCAATGAATGGTGTTGACAATGGTTGATGACGGACATTAAATAACATCCGAAAGCGCTCTTGACTTGCGCTTGTTGTCTATACTCTACAGCAGCGTCAGCTGACAGAGTCCGCCTTCCAGTGGGCGGAGCTTCAGGAGATCCTTCTGGTGGAGGAGGCGGACCTCCAGGACAACAGGATCCTATTGGACGACAGGAGCAAGAGGAGCGACAGGAAACGGGTGAGGCTGAAGCAAATATATTACATTTTAGAAGATGCGCTATCCCAATTGGAGCCACTAGAGGTGGAATGCTACACAAATCCTACAAATGGTCTCCTAAGTGGGCGACAAATCTCGCTAACGTCTTATGTTTACTGGTGCTAGATCCTCTGTGTGTGTGTGTGTGTATGTGTGTGTGTTTGATTGATTGATTGATTGAAATCTTTATTAACAGTTTGTAGAATTTACAGTACATTTTAAGCACAAACTCAATACAAAGACTGTCAACTGTGAGTGGACGACCCAATTAAGCATTACACTTGTTTACAACAGGGTCCACATTGTTCAATTCATCAAAACATTTAAAGACATACAAACATTTAGAGACATACAAATAGACATTTCTCCGTAGGTAAAGAACAGAACAGGAATTCATCATAAACAGAACAGGAATTCATGTGTGTGTGTGTGTGTGCACCTGACACCATGTAGGCTACTGAATATGCATATGGCCTATGCGTCTGCACACGCACGGCTAAGGCGTGATTCATACTCCTATTTTAGAGCTCTGTAGAGCTTACAATGTAACATCATTTGAGGTCCCGGGCGCGGGGCGGGGAGTTGGCATTCTGGGCAACTTCTACAAAGCTCTTCAATAGCGCGTTTTGCGCCTGGCCTGACTCTAGCATTGGTTTTCTGTACGCCTCTCTGTAAAACATTGGAATTAAATACTAAAGTCGGGTCATAACTGGCCGTCAGTGGTGACGTAATTACGATATGTTTCAATATTGGTTAGCTAACAGGTAACGTATCTATGTATATGTAAGTTGTAAGTTGAAAAGTACTATACTGTGGTCGGCTGGGTATTTTATACGTATGCTCGTGGTATATTTACTGATTTTGAGTGACATAATGAAGATATGTACATCAATGCTGGGTTAGAACTGGCTTTCGATGGTGACGTAATAAAGATTACATACATGTATACATAGAGACATTACCTTTAATCCGTTATATCAGTTATACCTCAGCATTGATACATATCTTTATTACGTCACCCTCAAAATCTGTATATATGCTGTACCACGAGCATAAGCATAAAAAAGCCAGCACGACCACCTCACTTGCACGCTCTGCTTGCGCAAGTAATAACTAGAAATGCACTCTGTCGAGGTGCCAACTTGCGCCTTGCACACAAGTAGGCCAAACATGACCTACTTTTGCGCAAGCAGAGCGCGCAAGTACTGCTACTAATGTACTAATCTAATACAGCTGCTGTTCTAAATCCTTTAGAAACGTTATCGACCTTAAACCAACCTTGAAACGTATACCTTAGTTACGTCACCATCAACCGCCAATAAGGGACCGCCATTCTTACCCTGACATACATACATACAATACATACATACATACATACATACATACATACATACATACATACATACATAGGTATGCGGTCTAGCTTAAACTTGGACTCAGGGGGGTGGACGCCTCTGCCTTGCATAGTCCCCAGTGAATAGGCAGTTTGCCCTTCACTGGTAACCCTATTTTGGACTCATTTTAAATATATGAAGGTATTGCGGGCAGGGATTTTTACAAAAAAGCCTCCCCTTTTAAAATACATACACACATACATACCTACATACATACATTTCAGAAGTTTTAGCAGTTTTTAAGGACCCACTTTTAGGCCAGTGCACCAGAGCAAACTCTTGCCGTTTTTTAAACCCTACCCATTTTAACCAAATACATACATACATACATACATACATACATACATACATACATCACGATCACCAAACGTACCTTATTTACATCATCAATAATGGTCGTCCCCTATTGGCCGGTGGACAACACCGACATACCCAGCCAATTACAATGCTTGCACGCTAATTATATAATAAAGAATTAGCCAGGGAAAGCAATATTGAAGAGGGGGGGGGGGGGGGGGGTTTGAGGGCGGTTTTGAAGGTTCTGAGGGTGACGGCATCTCTGTGCTTTCCACAGGGTTGGAACAGCAACGGCAAAAGCCCTGTCGCCCCATATTATATTGATTACACTGGTGCGTGCGTGTGTGCGTACGTGCGTGCGAGAGGTATCTGTACTTATTTCAGTGGATCACACGGATGAGTCAGAAGCCATTAGGTTCAACAGGCTTCATTAATGTGTCCCATGCTCCGTTGCACTTCAATATGACTGCATCACCACACGCTGTCATCTAGAAACCTAGTATACAATTTACAATTTAGGCATTTAGCAGACGCTCTTAATCCAGAGCGACATACAAAGCAAGAACAAAAACATGGCAAAACATCACATGTATAAGAAGTAGTTACTGTATCATGAAACATGCGTAAGCTAAGAACGTAACAGTGAAATATATAATAATAAACTATACATATGAACTATACATGCTATACTATACTATAAAGTGCTATGACTACATAAAATGCATATAACTTTATAGTATATTTATATAGTATAAAGTATAGTATGTACAAAACTGTTACTTTTCAGGAAAAGAAATCTCTTCTTCTGCACATATTCAAATTGTTGGTGTATAGACCAAAGCAGTGGGCGTGGTTTTCTGGACCTACTGAAAAATCTGCCGTTAATTTTTTCCCATTACATCATTACAAAAATATTAATCATTATAAATATTTTTTTTAAGCCATCCAGGATCCTGGTGAATTGACCATAACACTTTTGATTCTGTAGTGTAGCCGTATTGAAATATGAATACTTAAAGGGAACTTCACCGTTTTTGCAAAATAAATACATGAGCCCAGTGTCTCTGATGTCATCAACACTGGGCTCACTTCCTTCCTGGACTACAATTCCCATAATGCTTTTTGGAGACCGGGCCGCACCTCCGTGCTCTATCCTCTTTATTTGTCCTAGATGTAATCCAGGAAGTAAGTGAGCCCATTGTCCATGACATCAGAGACACTGGGCTCACTGCTAAAATCTAAAATATCTAAAACCACATATTATTACACACATATAGACCCCCAGGAAAGTGTTCTAAATCTTCTAAACATCATTAACATAATATCTTTTTGCTACAAGGGTGAAGTTTCCCTTTAAGGGCGTTAGCGGACAGCTGGGATCCATGTAGGACACAATGAATATTTGAACTCATACCTCTCACAGTGCTGCCTGAGAGCTCGGTGTACACTAATGAACATTGGCAGGTGTGTGTGTGTGTGTGTGTGTGTGTGTGTGTGTGTGTGTGTGAGGGTGTGTGTGTGTGTGTGTGTGTGTGTGTGTGTGTGTGTGTGTGTGTGTGTGTGTGTGTGTGTGTGTGTGTGTGTGTGTGTGTGTGTGTGTGTGTGAGGGTGTGTGTGTGTGTGTGTGTGTGTGTGTGTGTGTGTGTGTGTGTGTGTGCACATGCGTGTGCGCACGTGCATGTGTTGCGAATCACAATGTGACAAGCTTGTGGTTGTATGTATACAGCTTTAGGATTTTGTTTAGAAATGTAGACATTTATAATAGTGTGTGTGTGTGTGTCTGTGTGTAGGACCATTCCGGCAGACAGCAGAGCAGTGATCCTGTGGACTCCACACCAGATCAGGTATAGAACATCCTTTCCTCGCCTCTATCCTTCCCTCTATTTATTTTTTTGCAGAATTAACACATTTACAGAGTTGCCACGAGGTGTATTGGGTGAAGGGAATAATAATAATACTAATAACTAGTTCTGGATATATGAACAGCAAATTATGTTCAGTGTGGGCAATGTGATAGGGGGGGGGGAATTGTTTACCCGTGTGGGTCTGTTGCGCGGAAAAGTGTGTCCCAGTATTAATCTGTGCCCGACTGCCCGTCCCAACATGCATTTCGCTGGTGACATTGGTGACACGTGATTAGCTGGGAGATGTTTTTGACGCAAATTAACATCATTAAGATGATTGTTAGAATGTTTGGTGTGTGTAATGCAGGGCAGATTGAGGTTGGAGGACAGGGCTGCGTGGCACTATAGGTTCCGTGAGGCGGTCCGTGCGTCGTGGCGTTGTGAGATGGCGGAGAAAGCGAGCACTGTTGTGTTTGGTGGGGATATATCCAGACTATTAGAATCAACATGGGGACCACTGTCGTGTTGGGTGGGGATATATCGAGACTATTAGAATCAACATGGGGACCACTGTTGTGTTGGGTGGGGATATATCCAGACTATTAGAATCAACCATGGGGACCACTGTTGTGTTGGGTGGGGATAAGATTTGTGCTTTTGTAACACTTGCTATGCATCCCATGTGTATACATACATCCCACTGTTTCTCAACTAATCCACTGACTACTAATACTTTCCTAAGAATGACTCAATCGGACAATCCGGTGCAAGTCCACTAGTCCCTCCCCAATATTTTAGGCTAGTTTTTATTTGTTGACTAAATTGTCAATATATTTAGTCTCAAGTTTTAGTCAACATAGTTTCGTTTTTAATTTCATTTGTCAGCGAAAAAGGGAATAATCGACGGACAGTTTTGGTCATAGTTTTAGTCGATGACATCAAAACTGACTCACAGCATGGCACATTGTGAGCTTTTAGATGATCTATTTTCGCCATGGATACAGCTGTGCCTTGAGATGTGGGACTTGTCTGTTGGCGTTGGAAAGGGCACCGCAAGTATAGGACAGAAGACACACAAACGTGCCGATGTGCGTCCGCTGAAGGATGGCACTTTGTGGCGCGCACACGATTTTTTGATCACATTTTGACGCAATGGATTGATAACTAGTTTGAGCCATTTTGCCGTGCCTGTGTGTGTGTGTGTGTGTGTGTGTGTGTGTGTGTGTGTGTGTGTGTGTGTGCGTGTGCGTGTGTGTTTCTCCTTCTCCATCTCTCGCTCTCTCTGGCTGTGTTTTGAATCAAGCTGACATTGCAATGATGTCACGTCACACAGCTAGAGTCGATGGACACATGGTGTTGTCACGGAAAGGACACTGAGAACACGATTGTCTCACCGTGACAAAGACATTGTTCTGTTCAGATTGCTCAGATTGTTCTGATTAAGTAAAAGTAGCAATTCCACAGTGTAGAGATGTGTGTTCTGGTCAAAAATTCCTGTATTCAAGGTTTCACTTGTATTGGGTAAAATAAAAAATAAATAAAAGATACTTATAAATATAAATAAATAAATAAATATACTGTTTTGTTATAGTTACCAAAATCTGCAAACAAAGTAACTAAAGTTTTCAAATAATTGTAGTGGAATAAAAAGTGCAATATTGTGGAATAGAAGTAGCCTAATTATGAAAACACCAAGTACAGAACTTGACCAAATGCACTTAGTTACTCTTCACCACTGACAGCAACATTGTTGTTAACCCATTTAGACCTGACACCAGATTCGACAGTTTTCTGAACCACTATGTCAGTGGTTCTCAAACATTTTCATGTCAAGGACCCCCTAAACATTATATGTAATTGGCTGCCGACCCCCCCCCCCCCCCCCCATCTGAAAATATGTTGTTCCAGGGACCCCCCCAGAAGCAAAGATTTTAGTTAAAAAGGTTCGCTCTGAAAGAATATATTCAAAGATTTGTGCCACATTTTCGCGATTTACACAAAGTAACTAGTAGCTGAAGATTGCAATTAAATGTAGTGGAGTAAAAGTACAATATTTAGATCTGAGAGAGTAGAGAGTAGAAGTAAAAGTATTGGAGTACTTAATACCTCAAAATTGAGCACATGTGTGCGTGCGTGCGTGCGGCATGGGCCAAGCTCCTCTCGTTTCCCATGAAGACATCGTTCACATTTTTTACGGGAATGTTGGGAAAGTCGCATTAACAGCACACACATTTTTTCCACTCACTTGTTGATGTGTAGGTCAGAGTCGTTACGTGTGTTCCCAAAACATTAATGTGATTACACGTGGCTCCAAGTTGAAGAGGTCAGGCAGGTCTGCGTTTTAAGTTGACGACCAATTGTCGCACAAATATATGTATGTTGATGTCTGATGGTCAATGCTATAGCCTATTGACCATTTGCAGACCGTGGCCATCTGGCCATCAGAGTTTGGAAGTGCTCGGTTTCAGTAAAGCAAATGTCCTATACTGCCTCCTGCATTATGTGCAAATTCAAACCAGGTGCTACGCCGGACAGTTGAGTGATATCTAACAAGCACTTCCAAACTGCAACACTTAGAAAAATAATCACCTACCTAAGGACAGAAAGTAGCTCATGACATGTCTACAGTGGATTTTTTATCTTTCTATTTTATGGATAGAAAGAGAATAATCCAAGCTTTTTGTACAGCTGCAATGTTGGTGAGTTTGACGTTGTGTAATACAATCAGATAGGACTTTTCTGTTTGGATGAATGGGCTGTCTATGGGAAGTTGCACCTTGTTAGCACCTTGCCATTAACTTATATGGTAAGATGGCCGCAGTCTGCATATGGTCCATTGAATGCCTATAACGTGTATACATGTCTTACCAAATAAAACTGCTGGGTGTCTCGGCCGTGCAGGCTCAGCGGTCCAGGCACCTTTGGCTGGTAATCCAGTCTGGAAGTGTGCCACGGGTTCGACTTCCGATCCCGACGGCCTTTACTGCATGCCACCCCCCCCCCCCCCATCTCTCTCCCCAGTTGCTGTCAGCCCTCCATAAAAAATCACACCCGTGTGAAGTGAGGGGCGCCAACACAAACGCCATTAACAATAAAGAGGCAATGTGACGTAATGAGGTAAATTATGACGTACATTTTCCCTTCATTGTCAACGGCGTTTACAAAACAAACATTGAACTAAAGACAAACATTAAACCTGTGTATAGGAGGGGCTGGCGCTCCTCAAACATATAAAATAAAGAAAGAAAAGTATGGGTGTCTTGGATGCGCTCGGGTGCTGTGCTCTGAAAATAACAGATCTACAAGCTATCTATCAGCAACAAAGTGTATTAAAATAAGGCATTTAAGGGCCACGTCGCCCCTTTTGCAACCAGATCTCATTTTAATGATGTTTGGGAGACACTTTCCTGGGGTTTTTATGTGTGTAATACATGTTTTTAGAATAGATATTTTAGTATAAGTGCCAGTGATGTCATGGACACAGGTCTCACTTACTTCCTGGACTACATCAAGGACTGTCTAAAGAGGACAAGAAGCGAAGACCGTACGGGCGACGCCATGTTGCTCACATGGTGCTCCATGGAAGGAAAGAAACATGCACAGTTGCAGACCAAGGAAGCTGAAGGAGGAAGTGTTGGCTGCATAAAGCCCACTGCGCATGTTTCTTTCCTTCCATGGAGCACCATGGCGGCGCCCGTACGGTCTTCGCTTCCCGTCCTCTTTAGACAGTCTCTGTAAGACAGCCCTCTCCCTTTCCACAAGGTGGGGTGAGTGCTGCAAAGCATTATGGTCATTGTAGTAATCCAGCAAAGAGTCCATGACATCACAGGACTTTGAAATACTAAAATATCTAAAAACACAAATAAAAACATCCCAGGAAAGTGTTTATTTTCACCCAAATTACACATTACAATAAGATCTGGTTGTCCTTTGATCAATTCACATTTTAGTTGACTAAATCAACTGTAGATTTAGTCGACAAAAATCTTATGGTATTTAGTCAATAGTCAACTAAAACTAGACTACGGGTTAAACATTACATTTCAGATGATTAAAATATGACTCAAACTTATGTTATTCAAAAGACTATGACTAAAAACAAAATTAAATGTTGCTGTCAAAATCAACACTGACTCCATATATACTTCATATATATGAGTCTATGAAGATTGCAGTATTTGTGGTTAGATATTAGATGGTGCAGTAGCTTTAACTGGGGAATAAACTGCCAAACATGTGTTTGCAAAAGCAAAATGGGTATCCTTTGTAAGCTTATTATGTGGCTTAGTATGTGATTTATTTATTGAAGAAGCAACACTTCAAAGAAAGTGGCGCAGTCCTGTCTCCAACCGCCATACCCAGTCCCTGCATGTCCCTGTTGCTGTCCTTCCTTACATGTGCTGTGTATGAGTCGTGTTCTGGATTCAATCATATCCTTTCTGTCGGGCAGAAACCTTGTATCTCCATATTTTTTATTGTTTTATTCATATATATATATATATACATTACATCTGTGTGTCTCACAAAAATGGCTGATCTACAAGCCCACAAGTGCAACGCGTTACAATGCGACACGTTGTGGGCTTGTAGGTTGCCTATTATGTCTTTTTTTCTCCTTCCTTGATGTACTTGGAAGGTGGAAAAAAGTATGCTTTTTGTGACTAAATAATAACTACACTGGATCCACGGAAAAGAAACACAGTTGTGGACTTACTGTACAAGGTTTGTGCCCCGACAGCGCCCGGTCGATGTACAACCGGAGTACAATGAACTCCAGCTCAGCTTGTCAGCGTGCCTTGTTAACGTGCGCTTCAATGTTGTCTCCTCTGTGTGTGTGTGTGTGTGTGTGTGTGTGTGTGTGTGTGTGTGTGTGTGTGTGTGTGTGTGTGTGTGTGTGTGTGTGTGTGTGTGTGTGTGTGTGTGTGCGACGTGTGTGACGTGTGTGTTTTTGCACGTGCGTGCGTGCTTCCATTGTTTGTGTGCGTCTCGGCCGCTACAGCGAGCTGCGCCTCCAAATCGTCTGCTTCAGCAGCAGCAGCAACACTTCCAGCCCCCGGTGGGGGCCAAGCCTCAGCATCCCGTAGCCCAGCATCTGCAGCCGGCGGCGGGCAGCAGGCGCTCCCACCGCACCCTCCCCAAGGACCAGACGCAGCTGCTCTCCTTGCAGCACGACCACAGGCACAGGGAGAAGGAGCGGGAGCGAGCGAGGCAGCAGAGGCTGCAGCAGCGGGAGAGAGAGAGGCCAGCCGCCGCCGCCGCCATGGCCAGCAGCAGTGTCCAGAGGATAGCTAACAGCGGCGGCGGCGTGCAGGCCTCCCCCACGGCGGCCGCTTCCGTCGGCGCCAAGCCTAGCTGCCCCGCAAACAGCCAGCGCCGCGCGGTAAAACTGTCCCCCCCCCCCCCCCTAACCCAAGCCTAGCTGCCTCGCAAACAGCCAGCGCTGTAAAATTGGTGAAAGTATCAGTAACTGAAACATAGAAATAGTCTGCTACAAGTACGAGTAAAAAGTTCAAATGTATTGGCATAAGCATAAAAATGTATGTGAATTTGCGATATATTTAAGTATCAAAAGTAAAAGTACTCATAATTATTTGGGGATACATTTGAAACATTTTATCAACACAAATCTTGAATTGGAGGCACAACCATGTTTTCAGATGGGGGGGGGGGGGACTGAATACCCACACGGATGAGTTTGAGGAAGCACCGCTAATATAGAGTTCCATCTTTACCTGACCTTTGCACTCCTAACCTTGTGTGTTTCCTTGGAGCGCGCTCAGTGTTATCAAGTGTGACTAAATTTGACTGAGGGACTTTTTGAATTTTCTTTTTTTTCATGTCATATGAAAGCAGGGAATCATAGCTTCAAATTGACATATTGGTTCTTCAGTTTTGGAGATATGGCTTAGGCGAGTAAACGGCGAGTTGAGAAAACAGGCTTGAAAGGTTCACTTCTGTGGTCTCTTAACATTACACAAGAGAATATAAGGACAAGCTTATGTCAGATCTACTCCGGTTGACCTAATTAGTTTGACGAGTAGATCTGACATAAGCTTGTCCTTATATTCTCTTCCACATAGCTACATGTTTAAGCATTTATTTCATTTACATTTCTGCTCTGACACTTATTTCAGACATGCTCTAGTATGTGAAGAGTCTGCCTGTGCTATTAACTCATTTTGGAAAAAAAAAAGTTTTTCTCCTCTGGTGTAAAGCTGGAGTTTCCACGATGGCAGGCTCTCAGTCAAATCTGGTCACAAGTGTTAGCGAGGGAAGCTACTGTTAGCTTTCCTCACTACCTTCGCCTTTTCATTTCCTTCCTCCTCTGCGTTTTTCCCCTTGGCCCCTTGAACATTGTGTGTGTGTGTGTGTGTGTGTGTGTGTGTGTGTGTGCATGCGCGCGCATGCGTGTTTTAGGACGACTTCCTCTTAAACTTCATCACGCGGGACACACACACACACACACACACAACTACACGCATGTGCGCGGCTGCGCGTCACACACACACACACACACACACACACACACACACATACAGAATGTTATATGCATTTGTATATCTTTCAGTTGGACCTCCAGGATATCAACCTGGCCAAGCTGCTGTCTGCCGCCGGCCTGCCCAGCCAGATGCACTCCAGACTGGGCTCCGGGAGCAACTCCAGCCCCTGTACCCCAGCCATGCAACGAGCTCACTCACACCAGGTACGCACACACGCTAGGGCATTCACTTATAGTCATCTTCACTAGTATAGGACTAGTTGTGCGGACTAGCTGCCCGCACAGAATACAAAACTCTGATGCTGGCATTCAAAGCAACCAAACCCTACAAACCCTTCCGCGTACTCAGATCAGCCAACGCAGGGAAGCTGGAAGTACCCTCACTAAAAACGCCGGGACAACGCTCCACACGTCCCAAACTCTTCTCCCTTCTGGCTCCAAAACTGTGGAATGCACTTCCCATTGCAGTCAGAACTGCAGCATCACTCCCAATCTTCTGCCGTAGCCTGAAAACCCACCTTTTCAGACTCCATCATGGCCCATAGCACTTACCCTAACCCCTTAGATAGCATTTCTGTTGGCTTAGATAGCATTTGACACAGACTTATAGCATGTTATGTAGACAGCACTATAATTGTATTGTATATAGTCATAGCACGCCATAGTACATATGTATAGCATAGTAGTAAATATGTATAGTGTATGTATAGTTTCATTATATAGATATTCCACTGTTACTTTCTTAGCTTACGCATGTTTCATGATAAATGCTTTTATGTGATGTATTCCCATGCTTTTGTTCTTGCTTAAATGTAAGTCGCTCTGGATTAAGAGCGTCTGCTAAATGCCTAAATTGTAGTTGCCTAGTCTACTAGTCGACTAGTTGTTTAATTAACTACCTTGTTTTTGGAAATAAATATTTGTACATTTAGAAACGGTGTACTATACTGTACTATACTAAACTGTGACTATAACTATAATCTACCTGATTTTGAGGCCTACAAAATCTGATTTTTTTCTTTACTTTATTTTTATTTTTATCAAATAGTCAACTAGTACCAACAAGGTCGACTAGTGGATTTACTAGTCGACTAGTGGCATAATGCCCTCACGCACGCACGCACAGACACACACACGGTATTAATAGTAGAGATCCCAAAGATAATTTTGTTGCAACCCAAACTTATTACTACATTATGAATGTAAGCCCTATTTAAAAAAATAGTGAAAATTAGCTTTTCCATTTTCTTGTCTTTTACGTCACTTCCGTGCGACACCTGTCCGAGCTCAAATCGGCTCCTATGCACAGCAGCCATATTGAAAAAAAATCTGGCTGCCGTGTCACCGATGATGCTAATGAAGGCTCTGTTCCATTCGGGTGCTGATATTGTGCATCTTCATCTTGGCTCACTGAAATCACTCTGCTACACCAGTGGGTCTCAGAGTGTGTGGTCCCGGGTTATTAGAGAGTCACAGAGAGTGCACAAATGGACTCAAAAGGGTCCATTTGGTTCCAACTGCACACTCGGTGTTATGGTGGTCCTTGAAATGAAAATGTTTGAGAAGCACTGTACACTAAATGTTCATTTAGAATGTACCATTAACCCATTTAGACCTGAGGACGATTCTACAAATGTCTTCTAATTCCTGACCGCTTTCTGAAAAACCTTATGTTTATGTCGTTATGTCGTTCTCAAACTATTTCATGTCAAGGACCCCCAAAGATATATGTGATTGGCCGCCGACCCACATCTGAAAATATGTAGTTCCAGGGACCTCCCCCAGAAGCAAAGATTTGAGTTCAAAATGTTTGCTCTGAGAGAATGATTTGCGACACATTTTCACGATTTTTCTAAAATATACAAGCTCCTAGCGCGGCACTCTGTCTGCTTTTTTCCAACAGCTAAAGCATAACATAATGCTTAAAACACCCAAAAGGTGGTTCCTCCCAGAATGGGTTTAGTTTAACCCCATCTACTTTGTTTTGTTCCTCCCAGAATGCCAACCTGCGCGCCAGCCGGGAGGCGCAGCACAGCAGCTCCATGTCGGACATGGTCATCTCCCCCCGCCTCTCTCCTTTCTCCGTCTTCTCCTCCCCCGCGTCCCCCACGCTCGCCTCGCTCTCCACCCCCGCGGACGACGTCTTCTGGGACTTCCCCGAGAGACCCCCCAAGGTTGGTTACACAGCTACGACATTTCGCTCAAGCACTGTGTAGGGGTGTAACGATATAGTAACTCGAAGAATTCTAAAAATCGGTTTTAATTTCAAGAATCGTATTTGAAATTAAAACGGCAACATTGACTATGTATCGTATCGTTTTGCAATGCAAATAATAGGTATCGAATAGGTATCGAATCGAGAAAAAAAAGAAAAAGAGCGGTTTAATTACTTCGTTTAAAATGTTTAAATAGTTACTGTATCGATTTTAAATCATTGAATCGTATCGGATACTTGAGTATGTCCCTTCGTTGGCGTTTTTTTTTTAACTGTTTTCACCAATAATTTAAATACTTCTACTCCAGTATATCCCAGAGGCAGATATTGTGCTTTATTAGTTACTTACTAATGCCTCTCATGGAGCATCTAGAGTCTGACCGTTGACTACAGTCCTCTATCTATCATGGGCCTTCTTTTCCAGCTGTCTCAAAGTCCCTGTGCTTTATACTCCACTAAGATTATTGGACAGGAGCTTTAGTCACTATTTACTTTTCCTTTTTACAAGGAAACAGGAATAAAACAAAACTTGAATGAAAATTAACCACTTGATCCCTATTTTATGTTTGACTCAAAATAGACGATCTATGCATGCATGCTAACATATGACGTACGTGTGTGTGTGTATGACGTGTGTGTGTGTGTGTGTGTGTGTGTGTGGGTGTGTGTGTGTGTGTGTGTGGGTGTGTGTGTGTGTGTGTGTGTGTTTGCACACTGATGTATCATGCTCGCCTTTAAATCACAAAGAGGATGTTACTGAGTCTTGTGTGCGTGCATGCATGCGTGCGTGCGTGCGCGCGTGCGTGGGCTAACTGAAAACACATACTGTAGCTTGAAAAAACCTTGTTTACATGTCCCCCCCCCCCCCCCCCCCTCTCTCTCTTTCAATTTCTCACAGTAACAGCCCTGCTTCTCTGTCAGCATCATCACAGTGGGGGGGGGGGGGGGGGGGTTTACAAGCAGGAGACCATGTGGATTTGATAGAACACTAGTTAATAACTGCACTGCTCTCTCATGGTTTTAAACTTTAAAGGGTAGGACCACTGTTTTAGAGATTTGGGTTGTTTTCTGACCTTATTATGGGCAAACTAGTTCATTCCATGAGTTATTTCACTCCGTTGTGGTGTTTGTTAGCAATTTAAGAAAACAAATAGTCGCTCAATTACTTCCATTGTAACGGGGAAACAGCTCTCAAAGTCACTCTTTTAGCACATAAACCAACGCAACAAATGCTGATTTGTTTATGACATCAGGAGAACTCATGTGGTTTTATTTTCGTCTTTTAAGATAGATTTATATAGTTACTATTTTGGTTGGAGATATATTACTGAAGCAGTACTGCCGTATTCCCAACTCTCGCAGTGACGTCTTGCGAGGTTTCATTTGTAAACAGAAGTCTCCACGCTGTTTGAGATGCACCCGGCTGCAGCCTTGCATACGAGCAGTCCCAGACACAGACACTGTTGTCTGTACTGTTTCATTCATTGTTTAATGTACTGTCTATGCTGCAACCCAATTTGCCCTTCGGGGACACTAAATAAACTTGAACCTTGAACCTTCTTCTAAAGTCACTTCTCAAACACGTCCATTGTGTGTTTTTAGCGACAAGCGGACGAGATCAAATCCCTTTGGTTACACAGTACAGTTTGGTCCAATCGGATCGTTCTTTTACTCAACGCGAACAACAGTGATTCGGACCATTCGGTCGGCGTAGGCATACCTACCGGATCTTCTTTCTACACAAATTAGTTTTCCTGGTGTCATAAACTGTCAGAATCAGCCTTTGTTGCGTTCATTTTTTATGTGCTAAAAGAGTGACCTTGAGAGCTGTTTCCCCGTTACAATGGAAGTCAATGAGTGACTGTTTTTATTTCTTAAATTGCTCATAAACAACACAACGTTGCGAAATAACTCATCGAATTGACTTGTTTGCCCATAATAAGGTAAGAAAACAACTCAAACCTCTAAAAAAATACTTTAAACTGTGCAACTGGCTTAAAGTCGTATAGCTGGGTTTGATTGACATACAGTACTGATGGTGTGGATTCACTCCCGGGGAGGGAGGAGGTGTGAGTGAATCCACGTTGTGTGTCTGGCTAAAGGCCTATTCATAGTCTGGATTTACGGTGGTGATGTGACCACCGCTCCGGTGGTGATCTGACCACCGGAGCTGAAATAACGTTGAGCGTTGGTGAGTAAAAACAGAGAGAAGGGCTGGGGCGGTGGCTTGCTCTTCACCGCGGCTCGTGATGTCATGTTGTAGTTCGGTGGTCACCTTACCACCGAAAATCCAGACTATGAATAGGCCTTTAGCCAGACACACAACGTGGATTCACTCACACCTCCTCCCTCCCCGGGAGGAAGCGTGAGTGAATCCACACCATGGCCTTGAGCCATGGCTGTTAAAGTAATTTTTGGTCATTTGATTGATCCCTTCAGGCTATGGGATGTTAGCTGCTCTTCACACGGGTGCAGTCTGTTTGCTACTACGTGGCTTAAGGCATACTCCAGTTTTTGGTGATAGCTTATCACCGTTTTACGTGATAGCTTATCACCTAAAACGGTGATAAGAGTTGAGGCCATCATACTCGCGGTGATGTCCTTAAGGATTGACCCCGCCTCCCCTGTGGTTTACCCAACTTCTAGACCAATCAGTGAACGGGGTGATAGCTCCAGAGTGAAAAGACTTGTCTGATAGTAAAAACAGAGAGATGGGTCTGTGTCTGCGGTGATAGCTGAGTATGTATGAGCCTTTAGCCTATTACTAACCTATAAGCTATGATGTTTTCAGATCCATATTTTAGCGTGCTGATTAAGTTTAAAATGAATAATACTATCATAATAATACAAATAAAAACGGACTATATAGTGCTGTCATCAAAATCAGCTGTTTTTTTGAGGAATGTGCAGATATGGGAATCAGAAACGGGTGAATGAAGTCTAGATTGATTTTATATTCACACGTCGTAATCACGCAGCACGTTTTCGTCATTAAAAGGAAGTCATTAAAATTGACTTTATATGGACTTTTCATATAAATAAATCAAACAAAGATTTACATTTTCCCATTGGATTTGGTGTAGCACTAGCAGTTCATCTATATGCTGACCTCTATTTGAATTCAAGTTATTGATCAATCATGGTTAGAAAATACTTTGCCATGTAAATTGAAAATAGATTGCCATGTAGATTGAAAATACATTGCCATGTAGATTTACAATATACAATTTAGAATTTAGGCATTTAGCAGACGCTCTTAATCCAGAGCGATTTACATTAAGCAAGAACAAAAAAGCATGGGAATACATCACATAAAAAGCATTTATCATGAAACATGCGTAAGATAAGAACGTAACAGTGGAATATCTATATAATGAAACTATACATATATTATACTATGCTATACATGTGTACTATGACGTGCTATGACTACATACAATGCAATTATAGTGCTGTCTACATAACATGCTATAAATCTGTATCAAATGCAATCTAAGTCTACAGAATTGCTATCTAAGGGGGTAGGGTAAGTGCTAGATTGAAAATACATTGCCATGTAGATTGAAAATACATTGCCATGCATGTACATTAGATTGAAAATACATTGCCATGTACAGTAGATTGAAAATGCATTGCCTGTCCTGATAGTGATACAGGACTATAGATTCCTGTGTGCGGGCGGGCCAAATGTCCCCAGAAGCATATAGGGTGCCTTCGGAAATGCGCCCTGAACGCACTGGTGTGCTCTCTTGTCATTCTTTATTCAGTGCACTCGGTGCGTTGACGTTCAAAAATCCAGTGCGCTGCACACCGGGTGTGCCGAGTGCCCGCACTGAGCGACCCTACCCTGAAGCTGGGGTTGTCCGGTGTAATTCGTGTGAATGCGTCACAGCTGTGGTCGTTTGTAAATAAGGCACACTGAACGTCACCGCCCACCACACTCAACAAACTGACCACATTCCCGGTGCGCATTTCCAAACGCACCCATAGTAGAATCTGTGAGGACCATTTTCCCTGGCCCTCACGACACACGTGTTTGTTTCATAGTAAAAAAAATAATGTTAGTTAGGCTTACAATTCAGGAAAGGACTCGGGGGTTAGGATTAAACATACAGATTTCCTATTCTTTTGGTTTGGAGGGGGGGGTTGTGGATTGGTCATGTGCGACAGGAGTGCGTCCAGGAGCACCAGATGCAGGAAGTGGGCAAGGTGTCAGGAGGATGTTGGCTCTTTCCACAGCACACTTCCTTTTGTTTTCGGGTGTGTCTTCCTGTCGCGGGGTCATGTGACCCGACACACACACACAAACGCACGCACGCACGCACGCACGCACGCACACACACACACACACACACACACACACACGCACACACGGAACAAAGGTCAGAAGGTGGCCAGCCCCATGGCTGCCTGGCAGGGCAGTGGTGCACAGTAACGCAATCCAAAGTCTGAGAGTTTCTTCTTTCTATACCCGTGATGTTGGCACTGCAGGGCAGCATGTTCAACAAGTGTTGATCAATACAGGGCCTTTTGTAACACGCCACGACAGCCTTGATTCGCCGCATTTCGTAATGAACGGAGGACGAAGGACGTGCTGTGATGTGATGTTGAGAAACACTCTGCATGGGAAAATGTGCAAGCTGGGCGGACTTGACCCATTTTGACCTGAGATCAGATTCTAAAAAAAATGTCTTCTACATCCTGACAGTTTTCTGAAAAAAGCTATGTTTCTATGTCAGTCGTTCTTCGATTTTTCTAAAATAGCAGACCTACAAGCTCGTAGCGCGCCACTCGGTGGCGTGCTATGAGCTTGTAGATCTTCTATTTTTCAATAGCTAAAGCATAACATAATGCTAACACCAAAAGGGGTTCCCGCTCAAAATGGACTTAAGGATCCGGGCCCATTTGAAGAGCTAAAGTTGGCAGTGGTGGAAAATGTACTCGGTACATGTTTTACTTAAGTAGAAGTATCAATACTGCAGGGTAGAAATACTCTGTTACAAGTAAAATGTATGGAATTCAAAATGTACTTGAGTAAAAGTACCAGGTCAAAATGTACTTCCAAAAGTAGAAAGTATACTCACTATGCTAATTGTCCCATTTCAAGTTTTCAAATGTATAACAAATTATATTATAAATACTTTTTGAAAAGAGTGAAAATGTGTCGCATCGTGAGTGACACATTGTGAGCTTGTAGATCGGCTATTATATAACGCACGTGTGGGGGGCGCGCAAAGCACGTGTGGGGGACGCGCAACGCACATGTGTGTGGGGGGGGGGGCATTATGGGGGGCTCTGTGGCATATTAAAATGCCTTTTTCTTTGAATCCTTTCTTAAAAGGATCCCTGGCTATAATAAGACATTATGTCTTAAAACATTATACTTGCCCTCTATTAAATAAAAACACCTTAAATGTTTTATTTCTTTCATAACTAGAGAATTCATGTGTGGTCCAGCCTTAGACTCGAGTATATATGAATAGAGACGGCACCCAGAGGAAACCCTGAGGCGAAATGGACATAGTGGCCGAATTTGGTATTGCAGCGTGGGCCCAGACACATGAACGCGCTGGTCCGTTGACTATCATTGTGCACGTTCACGACGGCAGCACGTTTGTGCGCGTTCGTGCACGTTCAACGGCAGCGCGTTCATGTGTTTGGGGCAAATCCATCCCAGAATGCACTCTGTTCCTACCCGGAAAGAGGAGTGAAATCGCCTCATGCGCTTTAGAGCAACTTAATGCAAGTGGATGGGAGGAGAACTCGGGTGCCATCTCTATTCATATATACTCTAAGGGTCCAGCCCTATAAAATATTGAAGGTGTTTTTATTTCATCTTTTTAGTAATAGAGGGCAAGTATAATGTTTTAAGACATATCTGTCTCATCAGCCAGGGATCCTTTTAAGATGAGGAGATTACCCATTCTGGGCGGGAGCCCCTTTTGTTGTTAGCATCATGTTATGCTTTAGCTATTGAAAAATAGCAGACCTACAAGCTCGTAGCGCGCCACTCGGTGGAGCGCTACGAGCTTGTAGGTCTGCTATTTTTGAAAAAATCGAAGAACGACTGACATAGAAACATAGCTTTTTTCAGAAAACTGTCAGGATGTAGAAGACATTTTTAGAATCTGATCTCAGGTCAGAATGGGTTAAAATCCGGGATAGATTGACGCGTCGACACGTATTTTCGCCGACTGTTTGCAGACCCCCAGGATAGGGAGGCTCAATGCCGTTACATAACGTGTGGATCTCATGTTCTGCAGGTTCCAGAACGAACTACCTCCAAGTTCTACTGCCGAGAGCTGGTGATGGGCCACAAGAGGACTGCTTCCAGGTACACACGCACGCACACACACGCACACACACGCGCGCGCACATGCACACGCACGCACGCACACACTGCAGAGAGCTGGTGATGGGCCACAAGAGGACTGCTTCCAGGTACTATGTTCACATGTTCGCACGCACACACGCATGTACGCACGCAAACGTTTGCCTCTTTCCTATGTCATATTTGACAGTCCGGATAGGATAGGATAATACTTTATCCGCCCTTAACTCTACATGCTTTAAGCCTGTTGAAGTGAAAACTCTCAGCGCTCTCTCTCCCTCTCTCTCTCAATCTTTCTCTCTCCCTCTCTCCCTCTCTCAATCTTTCTCTCTCTCTCTCTCTCTCTCTCTCTCTCTCTCTCTCTCTCTCTGGTGTGTATGTGTCTCCCTCTAGTGGCAGTCCGGTGTCAGTGGCCAGTAAAGGAGGGAGGTCGGTGTCTCATGGTGGGTCGTCCTGCGGCAGCAACCACTCAGGTCTGTGAGATCTGACAATAGGCGGGGGGGGGGGGCACTGCGAGAAATTTGGCCAATTTGGTGTTAAAACGGTCTTAAAAGTCATTACATTGTGACTTGAAATGTGCAGATAGCCTGTATACACTTATACTGTATGTTGGTTTGTTTACTTGTGTGTGTGTGTGTGCGTGTACGTGTGCAGGTTACTATAAGCTGGAGAGTCCTCCTCTAAGCCATCGTCAGCCGCAGCACAGAAAAGCACACAACAACTCGGCTGTTGCACAAGTCAGTAGTCTCTCTCTCTCTCTCTCTCTCTCTCTCTCTCTCTCTCACAGCTGTTCATCAAGTTGATCATTCATAATCAATATGCAGGTGCTCAATGGAAAAGTCGCTGCAATCCACCTTGTTCTCCTGTTTATATTTATCTGAAAACAACACATACGAAAGAGAAATACTTATTTAAACCACTAGTTTACGCCTGTAACCCTGAGCTGTCTTTCTTTTGACGCCACATGTAGGCCTATTTAGTTCTTGTCTTTTGAATAAATTAAGACTTCCATTTACCACTACTACAGTTGAGCTAGTCGAATACAATTTATTTTTGGCGGGCTGATATGAACTTATAGCTGCTTGCAGAGTCGGAGTGTGACAACCTTATTACGCAGCCAAGCACAAATTAAATGATGTTAGTTCTACCGGTTCTCTTCTCCACTGTACTCCCTAGCCCAGTTTTTATTTGTTGACAAAATTGTCAGTATTTAGGCTACAGTATGTGTACTCATATATTCAGTCATCATAGCTTAGTTTTCATTAGGGATGAAAAGGTGGTCGACAAACATTTCCATCAGAATTTCTGTCGCCAGTGTTGTTTTCGTAGACTAAAATGATGACGAGAAATGTTCGTCGACTACCTTTTTTCACTGACGAAAACTAAATGGAAACTAAATTAAAACTAAGACTAAATATATTGACAATTTTGTCGACAAATAAAAACTACACTAAAATGTTTGAAAGGGACTAGTGCGGACAAGAGTTCCAGTTGTGAGTGCCATTGCGACGACGTCAAAGCCCGCCAAATACATTTTAGTCGACTAAATCAACTGTAGATTTAGTCGACTAAAATCACGTGACATTTAGTCGACTAAAACTAGACTAACACTAAAACATTCCAGGTGACTACAATGTGACTAAAACTAAATGAAAACTATTCAACAGACTATGGGCTCCATTTTCGTCACCGCTAAACCCCTTATCCCTAAACTTCTTTGCCTTTGTTTTACTATTTTGCAAAACATTTTTGAATAGTTAAAATGGCCAGTCTTACAAGCTCACAACGTGTCAATGTAGATTGGCTAGTTGAACTATTCAAAAATGTTTTTCAAAATAGTAAAAAAAAAAAAAAGGCAAAGAAGTTTAGGGATAAGGGGTTTAGCGGTGACGAAAATGGAGCCCTATGACTATCCCATTCTGACCGGGCACCCATTTTGGTGTCGGCATCATGTTATGCTTTAGCTATTGAAAAATAGCAGATCTACAAGCTCATATCGCGCCACCGAGTGGCGCGATACGAGCTTGTAGGTCTGCTATTTTTTGAAAAATTGAAGAACGACTGACATTTTTAGAATCTGATCTCAGGTCAGAATGGGTTCATCAGACCAGTGTGTGTCCGGCGGAAACCTCGTATGAATCTGATCTCAGGTCAGAATGGGCTATAAAAGTAAAATCAAAATGTACTGACATCAACGGTTGCTTTGTGGTTGTGCTGCAAAGGGTTCCAGGTCGGGTCTGGGACGGCTGAACAAAGCCACAGAGTATTCGTCCTCCAGCGACGAGGTTGGAAGCAGCGACGACGAGGACAGGACCAGGTTAGGAACTAACTCACAAATAACTCACATTTATTATGAACCCATGTAGACCTGAGGACGATTCTACAAAATGCCTTCTAGGCAGACGGTTTTCAGAAAAACGCATGTTTCGTTCTCGAAAAAATGTCATGTCAAGGACCAGCTAAATTATATGGCCGCATCGGACCCCCCCCCCCCCCCCCCATCTGAAAATATGCCGTTCCAGGGAACGACCCAGAAGCAAAGATTTGAGCTAAAAACGTTCACTCTGAAAGAATATATATTTAAAGATTTGCACCACATTTTCAAGATTTTCCCCCCAAAGGATAGCAGATCTACAAGCTATGAGCTTGTAGATCTGCTATTTTTCAATAGCTAAAGTCAAACATAATACGTCCTCGTGACCCGTGCCCCGTGTAGGGATGGGTATCGTTAGGATTTTTCGGAATCCGGTATACCGATTCCGGTTCTGCTTATCGATTCCCGGTTCACAACAGTTCCCTATATATTTCGGTTCCAAAATGGTCTAAAATAGCTTAAATAAGAGGTCAAATGTTTATTTAACAAAAAAAGCTCAATGTCAATTTAAGACATGCATAATGAATAGTGTAACACACTCTCCTATAGTGATTTTTTCAGTGCATCTCCGGCCGATAGGTGAGAACGGGTTTGCCACAGCACCAGTTTTGCCTGCTTGGCAACAAGGTTATAATAGTTTTGTTTTTTTCATTATAGTTTAGTTTTAGTTAGTTTTGACATATTTCAGTTAGTTTTTAGAGCGGGTTTGCTATTTTTATTTAGTTTTTATTTTGGTCAAAATGCTTAGTTTTAGTTTTAGTTATAGTTTACTTTTAGTTTTTTTTTCGTACTTTGATTTATTTGTGGGTTAGGGTTAGCGTGGCTACATGCTGCCGTACGGTGCTGAAAACTGCCGTAAAACTTGTTGGAAAAATGAGGAAATGAATCTAATGAATTTAAAAGTATTATATTATAAATATCCGAAAGGCATATAAATATTGATAAAAACTAAAACTAAGGGTATTTTGTCTATAATTTCAGTTAGTTTTGAGGACACACACTATAGTTTAAGTTTAGTTATCGTTTTTTATTTTATTTTTAGTAGTTTTAGTTTTTAGTTTCAGTTAACTAAAATGTTTTTTTTTAATTCTAGTTTTCGTTTTTTAGTTAGTTTTAGTTAACTATTATAACCTTGCTTGGCAGTCCTTGGTGTCTTTGGCCAGTGTCCGTCCTGCTAGTCTCAATTCTCATGGCTGCTATTTTCTCACTCACACCCGTGGCATTCCATGCATCATACAGGTTTCTGTTGGATAACACGTTTGCTCTTTCTGAGGTTAAGCACCGCACACAACCTTCTGGTGTAGGACCCGTCTAGACACAGTCTGCTGATATGATACAAAAACATAACAAGAAAGCACTAAGGCTTATTTTCCACGTGTTTGGAAACAGTATTCCATACACTAGCCATGCCATTAACCCATTTTGACCTGAGATCAGATTCTAAAAATGTCTTCTACATCCTGATAGTTTTCTGAAAAAGCTATGTTTCTATGTCAGTCGTTCTTCTATTTTTCAAAAATATCAGACCTACAAGCTCGTAGGTTGTAGATCTGCTATTTTTCAATAGCTAAAGCATAACATAATGCTGCTAACACCAAAAGGGGTTCCCGCCCAGAATGGGTAAAGGGATAGTTCATATTTTTTTTCCGGTCATTTTGTGGGGGGCACAGGCCGGGCCACGCATTAAATCTAAATCATTTGTATTGTTGACCTATTTCTAAAATAGTAGCGCAACTTTCGTTCAACTTTGACCCTCTATCACATGGAACTATTTTTGGGCGTAGTGATATGGACACAAAAAACATAGTTCCGTGTGATAGAGGGATAAAAAATGAACGAAAGTTGCACTAATATTTTAGAAATAGGTCAACAATACAAATGACGTTAGTTTTGTGGATTCATTTACTTTTAATGCGTGGCCCCCTGTGCCCCCCACAAAATGACCGGAACTACTTAATGTTTCACCAAAACCAGAGCAGAACTCCCACCACATACAGTTGCAACCACTATATTAATGGCAAGTATTGCTTACAGCTTAAGTTCAAACTGTCCCTTTTAAGAGCTCTCCATGCAAGTGCATTCGTCACTTATAGTCAACTTTGAGACCCTGCTCAGTTGACTTGACCCTGCAGTGACATCAAAACCTTTGAGAACCACGTACTGCTCCAACGTGTTGTGTGTGTGTGTGTGTGTGTGTGTGTGTGTGTGTGTGTGTGTGTGTGTGTTGCCGTGTCGTGTGTAAGGTCTCCTCTGGCCAATGGCAGGTTCTTTAGAGGGATTCCTGATGGCATCGTTCTGCAACCACACCACAGTCTGAACCAGGTAATGCACGCACGCACACACACACACACACACGCACGCACTGAGAGACAAAGACCGAGTAAAATCATGGGCTGTAAACAGACTTTTTCCTGTACATACATATGTGACAGACTCCAGCACTTTGGTCCTCGATCATCTCGCCAGAATGAAAAGGCAGTAATTCTCTAAATAAAGTCGTTCTTTTCATATTAACACAGTTTGAATGTTGAAGGTTTTCATTCCAACAGATTATTCATTTGGGCAAATTAAATGTATACATTTATAAGTCAAAGTATATGCTTGTTTTTTTGGGAAATCTACCGCTGTTTTGGGGGTGCTCTTCCAAGATTTGCATGACGGTTCCGATTGGTCTCTGGAATGTCTTTGTCCTCAGGTTTCACGCTCTGGGCGCCGCCCATAAGTACAGCTGTTTCGGACACTTGTGTGTTTGTAAACACAATTATTATTCAACTCGAGATGGCTAGTAACTCTAGTGCAACAGCGCGTTTGGTCCATGCATTGAATGGAGGAGCAGATGAGTTACCAGAAGTTGAGAATGTTGCAGTGGACACCGATCGACCAGTAGAACTTGAGAAAATACGAAACTTTAATTGCCGATGCCAAGAAAGACGAAAAGAGAATTCAGAACATGAGCCTTTGTCTTGCAGTCAAAAACTTGACCCAGAAATGATTTGCGATACACGGATGGAAATGGCAGCCTTGTCGAAGGATCAGAAAGACATGTTTCTCATGGGAATTATAAAGACGTGCATGAATGACTCCGAATTGACACAATGCACAAAGCAATTCAACGGGAAGCGAAAGATCACCCGATCCACGTACATGGTTAACACCGTCGTGGTTTGCCGTGCTACATTTCTCTTTCTCTATGGGTGAGTTACATTCTAATCTATGCTATTGATTCTTATGTATTGTTACTGTAACATTGTGTGTGTGTGTGTGTGTGTGTGTGTGAATAACGCCAGTATATGTATGTATGGATCACTATGTGGCCGTAGGCGCTGCTCAACTCTGTGCGGACGGAGGATCACTATGTGGCAGGGCATCGTGTGTGTCAGAGAGACAGCGTTACATTTTCGGGATGTTATTGTTGCAACTCCAAGGGAGCATGGAGACCGAGACAAACTGTTATTAGCCAGTGTTTGTTTTTATAGACATCGTGAGTGTAATGCATTGAACGGATACTGCGGTTACTTAGCCCTGTTAACTAATACTGCTGTTAGCCAGTAGTAGTAGTAGTAAAACATCCGGTATGGAGAGGATACGGAAGCAGTTTGTGTGCGTGTATGTATGCATGGAAATTATTAGCGGATACAATGGGTGGGCTTTAAAACGGATGTAGCCTTGCACAGTAAATAGAAACCAGACTTTACACTGTACTATAGGCATTTGCGTATTGCTTACCATTATATCTTGTTGGGTTAGTTTGTAACAAAGTGTTTATGTCGTTTTGTCCAGGATCAGCAAAACCCTTCTCCAAGCCCTTGTGAAACACTACAAGGAGAATGGTATATCTTCACGCCAGAGGAAGAAAGGTCCCAGAACACACAACAAGTTTCTGTCTAGTGACACACCCGTGTGAAGTGAGTATAGTATAGCATAGCACAGTAAAGTACTACCAAGATAGATCTGCTATTTTTGAAAAATCATTAAAAAAATGTTTGTGTCTGACTCTTTTCTTTGCAGGGCAACGTGTTGTTGGTGTGAACTGCTTCAGATAACAAGCACCAAACCCAGGACAGATTTGTGCTGGCAATGCTACAAAAACAACTTCCAGCTGCCACTTTATTGTGCATACTTTTATTGTACCTTTTATTACCATTATTATGGCCACTTTATTGTACATGTTGTATTTTCAAAGTTTGGACAAATAAAAGTTTTTGTTTATGAAAGCCTGAGGTGTAAGATCCATTCTTCTGCCCTTTGTTTCAGTGCACACATGTAAAAGCATTTGTCTAAAACTACATAGCCTATAGCCATTGAAAACTTAGTTAGCCTACTAGTTACTTTTTAGATTGTATTATTACAAAACATACACTAAACAACTTCAGTCCTATATTTCTATATTGCAATATTGATACTTTAACTCAAGTAAAACAACATGTAATTATACTTTCCCACACCTAAGTGTCCACTCAACTGTCACTGACAGCTAACTAGTGGGGGAGTGGTTAGTGGGTGGGGGAGTGATTATGCAAGCCATTAGGGATGGAGACAAGTACCTATTGTCTGTCTGTCTGAGGTGCTAATAATTATTTGATATCTTTGCAGGGGAAATTCTCTACTTTGGGGTATCTGGTTGTATTTGTATTTATTTGTATTTATTTATTCAGCACAGTATAAAAACAACATAGTGAACATAAATATGAAAAGGGTAAGGTGCTAGGCTGAGGCAAAAAAGCCCAAGGGGCTTATACGAGGCCTCTACCTATATAAATTAAAATGAAACATTGTACATGAGATATAGAATATCCAGAAAACATGAATGCAGTATATAAAACATAAACAAAACAAAAACACAACATTGGTTATTTACATGATTAGAGAAAATAATAGATGATACAAAGAAATATAATTAGGTGATCTGGTCAATTAAGTGGGTCCTAAACTTATGTTTGAAAATGTTTAATGAAGTAGAATTAGATGAGATTGCTGTATAGGTGTTCCATAGCTGGGCCCCCCTGTATCTGATGGAGAACTGACACAGACCAGTACGGAACTTTGGGAGATGTAAATGATTTGCCTGTCTCGTATTGAAGTGGTGCACATCACTGTTGAACTGGAAAAAGTCTTTACATGGCAAAGGAAATGAAACTGGCTGGAACAATACTTTGAAAATAAAGTTGCAGGTTTGGTATGTATTTAAATTAAAGATTGGTAAAATATTGAGTTGTTTAAAAAGAGGGGCAGGATGAGCAGACCAATCACTGTATGTGGCAATCCTGCAGAATCTTTTTTGCAAAATGTGGAGTTTGTGAAGATGTGTATTATAAGTAGCTCCCCAAATGATATTGCAATATATAAGATATGGATAAATTAAGCTATAATAAAGAGTTGGGAGACAGTTTTGATTAACCAGACTACGGAATTTGCCAATAATGCCAATGGATTTTGATATTTTCTTACAGACATGGCTAATGTGTTTTGTCCAGCTTAGTCTTTCATGGATAATTACACCAAGGAAGGTTGTTGACGTAACCTGAGAGATTGGATCATCTCCTATAGACAGACAGGTGTTAGAATTACAATAATTTTTATTTTTTGATGTAAATATAATAAAATTTGATTTTTTTATGTTCAGTGATAATTTGTTTAATTTAAACCATGTTGAAATATTTTCAAGATCGTGATTAGCCTTTGCCATTAGAGCTGAGAAATCATTATGTGAAATAAATAAATTAGTATCATCTGCAAAAAGTACAGGAAACAAGAAGGACAAAGCTGCGGCCAAATCATTAATATAAATCAGAAATAAGAGTGGTCCTAGTATAGACCCCTGGGGGACACCACATTTTAGGGTTGCACTCTCTGATGATTTACCGTTGATGATAACAAATTGTTGACGGTTTTGTATATAATTTAAAAACCATGTATGAGTGATTCCAGCAAATCCATAGTGTAGTAACTTTTGAAGAAGAATATCATAGTTAACAGTATCAAATGCTTTAGATAAGTCAAGAAAAATTCCCAAAGCGTATTCATTATTATTGAATGCAGTATGAATTTTATCAACTAATTGAAGAATAGCCATTTCTGTAGAATGATTTTTCCTAAATCCATATTGGTGTTTGTACAGTATGTTATGGTCCTGCAGATGTTCGATCATTCTGTTAAAGACTAATTTCTCCAGAATCTTTGAGAAACATGGGAGAACAGAAATAGGGCGGTAGTTACTAAATACACTATGGTCTCCAGCTTTGTAAACAGGAACTACTTTGGCAATTTTAAGGTCATTGGGTATTATTCCAGTTTCTAGAGATTTGGTGAAAATGTGGGTCCGATGGAGCCCCGGCTGTAGGACTTATCCTCTCTGATAGAACTGTACCAATATTAACAAAATAATTGTTAAAAGCACATGCAATGTCAGATGGGTCAGAGTAAACTCTATTTTCATCAACAAATTGAGATGGGAGAGTGGCTGCAGCCTTTTTCCTATTTAGAAGCTGGTTGATGACTCTCCAGGTGGTTTTGATGTTATTTGAAGCCTCATTAAATTTGTCTGAAAAGTACTCTTTCTTAGCAGTTCTAATAAGATGGTTGTAATTGTTGCGATATTTCTTATAATTTGCTATATTCATTGGGGATGGATTACAGATGAATTTCTTATACAACTTATTCTTAGCTTTCAGAGACTTGTGGAGATCTGGTGTAAACCAGGGTTTTCTAAATGCACAGACCTTGTTTGCTTTTTTACTGACAAGAGGAAAGCACCTGTTGAATATAGAGTTAAAGTACTTTAAAAATGACTGATATGCTTGTTCAACATCATCATGGGTGTATACATCATCACATAGGATTTCATCAATCAGCTTCTCAAATTGGTCAACATTTCTTTTGTTAAACACTCTAAACCTTAGAACTTCTGCCTCCTGGTGGTTAACTGAGGCTTTTGATGAGAAGTGAAACACAGGATAATGGTCAGATATATCAGAATGAAAGACACCAGATTTCCATACATTATTAAGAGAGTTAGTAAATATGTTGTCAATAAGGGTTGCAGATGAGGAAGTCACTCAAGTAGGTTTAGTAATTAAGGGGTATAAGGAGTTTGCATACAGAGTATTCAAAAATTCTGCAGTGAGTGAAGAGGACTCACTGTTAAATAGATTTATATTGTAATCGCCCAAGAGGAAACATACTTTACCTTCTTGGTTAATTTTGTCTAGTACACATGTAAGACTAGAATTGAAATGTGCAATGTTTGAGTCAGGGGGCTTGTATATGCAGCCTATGACAACATGCTTACCATCAAAAATGTCACAAGAGGGTATTTCAAGAAACAGTGATTCAACATCATGACTCTCAGAGTTGAGTGCTAGATCATCTCTATGTTTGAATTTATATTTATTGTGTAGGTACATGGATACACCTCCACCAGATTTAGCCATTCTACAATGGTGTAGAGCATTATAATTTGGAATGTCAAAGACGGATGTCAACTCAGTCAACCAGGTTTCAGAAAATGCTAAGACTGAAAATTCATGATTTAACAAAGACAAAAAATGAAAAAGTGCCTCATGATTTTTCGAGAGACTACGGATATTTAAGTGAAAAGTAGAGAACTGCTTTGTTTGGGGCTTTGGAATCTCAAATAGTAGACTATGAAATTGATCGATACTAAAATAGTCACAAGATAGTGACTCAGGAGTTAAAGAGCTAAAGAAGTTTGAATCAGGATCAAGAGGGTCCATAAATTTAGAGTCACTACGTAGGCTCAGATCAAAAGGATTGAAATACATAGGACTTGAGTCAGTTATTAACCAAACTTGCATTTTAAATCCTCAACCAATCCAACATCATCAATATCATGATATGGGAAAATGGAGATACACTCAGAACAAGTCCAAGACCCCCATTCATTAATTTCATGTGCATTAATAGGTGTGCATCTCAGATGGTAAAACTCTGTACAGCAGGTACAACAAACAGTAGGGTTAGAGAGGATATTATGGCAGTGATGACAGTGAGAGCTGACCATTATAGAGTATAAGAGTGATCATGTGTGCACTGATACTGTATACTGAGTGAGTGTGTGCGTGCGCGCGTGCGTGCGCGCATGCCTGCTTGGGCATGCATACATGTGTGAAATATGTAATGTATCATGTGCAAGGGTTAAAATCACTGGCATTTTCAGTTCACCTAGAACCCAGTGCAGGTGCAGGTTTCTGGGATGGTGGGTGGACAATGAGTTTGTCATATCGCAGGTAGGCAATGTCGCCCTTCTCCCTGGCAGCCCACATAGCTGGAAGGAGATCTTTTCGCTTCAGTCGAACAGCTTCAGAAAAATCTTCATTTATGTAGACATTTGAACCTTGCAGGTTCTTGGCTTTGCTGAGCACCTCCAGTTTGTCCTTATAGCGCAGAAACTTGACAACAATGGGCCTGGGCCTGGTGGAAGATGGAGAAGGTTTTCCAGTCCTGTGGGCCCGCTCCAGCTCAATGTTGCGGCTGTCCAGCTTTAGCTTCTCTGACAGCAGCTTCTTCACTTTGACCTCAGAATCAGACCATTTCTCACCCTCTGACTCTTTAATGCCATCAATAATGACATTGTTTCTTCTTGATTGACTTTCCATATAATCAAGTTTATCTCTAAGTGGGACAAGACTTCCACTGACCGATTCCACATCATTTTTCGTCTCCTTGCAGGCATTTTCCCACGTCTTACAATAGTCTTTAAAATCTTGAAGTTCTTTTTGAGTGAATTCCAGACTAGCCTTGAGGTCAAAGACTTCAGTCATCAGCTCCCCAACCTTTTTGTCTGAGGAGTTGACAAGGATCTCAACACAGGATTTGAAG
>NC_139711.1:1997315-2022315 GCF_964188405.1 Protomyctophum parallelum | reverse complement strand
AAAAACGTGACCGGGACATCCCTGGTATCAATATTATATCATGATATTAGACTGGATATTGTCTGTGATTTTGGATATTGTACTAATATAGAGCACCGAAGTTCTGGCGTCAATATCGGTAGAGGGCGCAAATCCACGGGTTCATGTACTTTTTATTTGCATTGTAATCCCCATAGGGGGGATTTTTAGATCGCCTCATATAAGAACTGTGTTTGAAAAATAATGTCCGGGCCGTTTCACTCATATGGATATGAAGAATCAACTCACTGAGAGAAAACGCCATTGTTACTGCTGCTGAATCGGTTACATTTTCGTTAGAATCATATATGAGTGACTGACGGTCGCAAACGATACAAAGACACCTCCCTGACAATAACGCTGAGACAGCGTTGTTTACTTTTGGACCACAATGTTCATATGAAACGATTTTAAGATGTTATTCTCCATAGATAAATTACTTCCGTGAACCAGGGGATGAGCGAGCGACGTCAGGTCAAATCATAGATTGACTGACAGTTTCTGGGGAGTACCGAACGACCGAATTGAACAAAATGAGCAGACCTTTCTTTTTTTACTCGACGTCCGTGAATGATCCGGTTCAGCGAAATGAACGATAGTTCCCACAGCATCACCACTGTCTGTTTTTCTCCATCAGGCTGTCTGCAGCCCCACAGGTAAAAGCTTCTCCTCCTCATCCTCATTCACGCCCTTCATCGACCCCAGGCTGCTGCAGATATCACCCCCCCTCAGCCCCAGTGAGTATTTATATTACCTGAAGTATAGTCCTCAACTTCAGCTTCAACGTACTTTCAAGTTAAAAAGCAGTGTTGTTTTCGTCGACTAAAAATAAGACGAAAAATGTCCGTCGACTTTTTCACTGAGGAAAACTAAATGGAAACTAAATGAAAACTAAGCTATGATGACTACAATTAAGACTAAATATACTGACAATTTCGTTGACAAATAAAAAAACTAGACTAAATTGTTAGGAAGGGACTAGTGGACGAGAGATTCAGTATAAGTCAGTTTACACTTGGTTGCATGCTGAAAAAAGTGTAAAATCAGCCATTATGACGGCATCAAGGCCTGCAAAAATACATTTTAGTCGACTAAATCAACTGTAGATTTAGTCGACTAAAATCTAATGATATTTAGTCGACTAAAACTAGACAAAAACTTTCCAGGTGACTAAAATGTGACTGAAACTAAAGGAAAACTATTCAAAAGACTAAAACTAAAATCTAAATTTGCCGCCAACGCTGATTCAAAGTACCAAATGTATCAAGTGAGAGTTCCTCTGCCATAAGTATTGGAGTACTGAAGTGTTGGAGTACTTGACTTATTCAAAAGTATAAATTATAAAACACATAATATTATTCATCATTGCATTGTTAGATTTTAGAATTTAGACACTTCCCCCTCAAAATGAAAAGATTTTTCCAAACAATTTGAAAAAATAGTGAAAATCACTGATCTACTGTGCTGCAAAACACACAACAATTCATAATGTCATTATTATTTTGTATTGTCTCTTAATAGCGGGCAATAAGCCGGAGCCAATCAGGAGGGAGAACCACAGGAAGGGCTCGGTGGTGAACGTCAACCCCACCAACATCCGCCCGCAGAGCGACACGCCCGAGATCCGCAAGTACAAGAAGAAGTTCAACACGGAGATCCTCTGCGCTGGACTCTGGGGTTTGTAGTTCTTTTGAATGGCCCCTAAATTCCTACAGGCATAGCCTCGTGGTCCCAGTCTTACTTATCTGCGAAAAGAAAAGCCTGGTCACAACGTGACGTAAGGCAGAGAAGCTATCGGCGGATGTATCCTCCGGAACATCCGTCAAATGTATTTTCCCCCTGGATATTTCCCCGACACTTGTTTCATTCGCGGAGAATGTAAACTGATTTGTAAAGCATCAACGTCATTTCCTTGGGCAATACTTCCGCTAAAATCCCGCAACTTCCGCTGATAGTCTTTTCAGTGCTACATGCATGGGTTCTTGAGGGAGTACTTGAGGGAGTTCCTAGCTCAATTAGAGATAATTGGGAACCAAATGGACCCTCATGGGAGAGGAGTTAAATTAACAGTGGTTTTACAATTTAAATTGGGGGTCCCGGAGATTGAAAGACCCCTTATCGGGGTCACTGGCCTATGTTTTCAAATGGGGCGGGGGTCCTTGGCCTAATAAATGTTGATTTGGGGGTCCTTGACACAAAATAGTTTGGGAACCACTGGCCGGTCGAGGGCGGATGATATCGCTATACGTCATGTTGTAGTATTGTTTTGTAGTCGTCAGTCATCCGGAATGTCCTTTCCCCTCAATTTAGGCATTTAGCAGACGCTCTTGATCCATAGCGACTTATGTACATTAAGCAAGAGCAAAAGGCATGGCAATACGTCGTATACATAAAAACGAGTTAACATGAAACATGCGTAAGCTATGAGCATAACATATATAATGAAACTATATGTATAAACTATATATAATATACTATACTATACCATATACATATATACTATAAAGTGCTATGACTACATAAAAAGCAATTCTAGTGTTGTCTACGTCAGGGGTCTGCAACCTTTTCGACATGAAGTGCTGTGTCTTTATTTTCTCAATAGTGAGCGTGCCATATCGACATTACGTTTAATTATGACACCACATTCAAATTATATATTTCCATCCCATGATTGTTCATACACACATAGCAACCTTAAATTTTTCTCCTTCTTTAATTTTTTTTCTTTCACATCAGCATGTATGAGTTTTAGACTAAATGTGTATCTGTACCACTGTCTCCCCAGTCAGAGTTCAATGAATGTGAGTTTAAATGAATGTAGAATTATGTGCAGGATGTAATTTGTATACAGATGTGAGTGGACTTAATTTAACTTTAAACCTTTTTATATACATTTAAATTTAAAAGAAAAATCATCTCTCTCACACTTGTGCCAGTGTGCCAGTGACCACCCTCTGCTGTGCCAATGTTGGCACCCGTGCCTAAGGTTGCCTACCCCTGGTCTACGTCACATGCTATAAGTCTGTGAAAAATGCTATCTAAGTCTACATACAGTGCTATCTATATATCACCTATCTGGATGCTGGTGGTGGTATAGGTAGTTGGTGGCAGCTCGTTTGTCCTCCAGGCGTATATTCTTTCTACGTCCGAGCATAGACATGGTAACGCCCCACCTGCCTCTGATTGGCCTATTACCGACACTGCCCGTCTTGCCTGTCCTCAGAGATGATTGAATAATTGATTGAACACGTCGGCCTATGTACTATGATTTGATTTGGCTGTGTTCTAAATTAAAGTGTTAGTGTTGATTATCGTGTATTAATCTAAACTAACACTAAACTAATACTATTATACTAATGTTTAAAGTTTACACATGTATACAAATAAACAGGCCAACGGCATAAACAATATTAGTTTACCTCTTCTACAAAAATACAAGTTGCTGTCGCGCGTGCCAAGCTGTCATTCTCTTGTAGCTATTATATATCGTACTTTAAAAAAAATATATATATTTTTTTATCCCACAATTTTGTAACCCATTTTTCACCCCTGTGTCAATCATCTAATGTGATCCTGGGCTCTACACACCCTCCGCCAACCTGGGGAGAGCAACGGACTTAACTCATGCTTCCTTCATGCTTGAGTGTCCAAGTTGCTCCTTTACACCCGGCAGGGGGGAGCTTCCCTGGTTGGACGTAGCGCGTGGAAGGAACACGTTATTCCAACCAGTTCCTTTCCCCTCCATCAGGCGCCCCAGCTGGCCAGGGGGAGGCAGTTTATAGACCAGGATTACTGCATGTTTTTGTGAGGGTACCTACCCTAGGGGACACGGGGAGAACATAAAAATCCACACAGAAAGGCCCTTTCGCCAACCCCGCCTTCGGGTATGGGCACTGATGACGCGGAGGAGGAAACACGCCGGCAGCACCCACAGCGCCCCGAGCGGGAATCGAACCCAGGACCTTCTAGCTGTGAGGCGACAGCACTACCAACTGTGCCACCGTGCCCCTTCATTATATATCGTACTTGACTTGTATTATTTATTTATTTCCCACCACGGAGTAACCTCGCGCGGCAGACTATCCAGCATGTATCTTCCACTTCGGAGACACCGGCTGTGTCGGTAGGCCAATCAGAGGCAGGCGGGGCGTTACCATGTCTATGCTCGAACCCGAGTGGAATAGTAAGAGAGTGGCGACATGCTTTGATCTTGCCGCAAAGTGGTCAACGCTAGTGTCGTCACTCTCATACTATTCCACTCGGGCTCGAACGTAGAAATAATATATACGCGTCCTCCAGGGTGGATGCAAGGACCTTTAGGACTTGGTTGTGACGCCATGTATAACGTCCTTGGGTGAGACTGGTTTTGCACCCTGTGAGAATGTGTCTGAGGGTGGCTGGCATGGAACATAGGGCACCAAACCACTGGTGAAGGTTAACTTGGTGTTGGAAGGACGTCTTATGTAGCTCTGATGGAAAAGCTCAACTGTCTCGCTTGCATGGCCCACATGTCCTTCCAGTCCTCCTCCTCCACACTGTCCCATCTTGTCCACTGTCCCTGTGCAGCCTCCACCGTGCAGCCTCCTCCTGGTGGCGTACTTCCTCCACCACCATCTCCCTCCGTTCGGGTGCTGTGGCCTCACTCCAGGCTGGGGGGGGGGTGTGGCGGCTGTTAGCCCAAAGCCTCCTCTTCCTTGCTGGACATTAAGCCCACAATGTCAGCATGTTTGAGCTGGGCTGCTGTTGCTTCCTCCTCTGCTTTGGCTGGTCTCCATTTGCGCCCAGTTGCTAAGCTTGGTGCGTTGTTGCTCACCACTGTGTCTCTGGATTCATCCAGTGTCATCTGGAGTCTTGTTTGTGCGCACTTGAGAACTCCTCTCTGAGACTGGTGAGGGGCAGCTTTAGGATGCTATATCTCCGTAGAGGCCTATGGTGGTAAGGCATCGTGGAACTCCCAAGCCATTTCTTGATGTAGCCTGTGACTGTTCTTTCCAACTTCTCCACAGTTGAGATTGGTACCTCATAAACTGCGAGGGGCCACAAAAAGTCCAAACTGCAAACACCATGCAGGCCTTTAGCTTTCCAGGCAGTTGGGTTTTTTGTCAATGGACTGTAGGCCATCACTGCTTTAGAACCAGACAGAGGTCGGGGTTCGATCCCCGGCCGGGTCATACCAAAGACTGTAAAAATGGGACCCAATGCCTCCCTGCTTGGCACTCAGCATCAAAAGGGTAAAATCTACTAATATCAATCTTCATATGACCACCGCTCTGACTATAGGTGCGCCACCCGTTCAAAACATATCAAAATAAAGGGTAGTGGGTCGCACACACCAAGACTGCAGTTCAAATATTGTTTATTTCATATTTGAAACAAATGGACAAACGTTTCGGCTATCCAGCCTTCATCAGTTTGTTTCAAATATGAAAAAAACTACTGCAGTCTTGGTGTGTGCGACCCACTACCCTTTATTTTCAAATCTACTAATCAAATGATTCCCGAGCGCGGCACGGCTGCAGCTCACCGCTCCAAGAGATGGGTCAAATGCGGAGAACAAATTTCACTGTAATCTGCGGTAACGTGTGTGACAAATCGCATGACTTTGATGTTGACTTGACTTTGACTGCTGATGTGCTTGCGCAATTATTGCACCTGGTCTTTGTCCTTCAGGCTTGCATCATACCACCTGCCAAGACTTTTTACGTGTATGTCATAGGGCATTAATCAAAAAATCGATTTATCGATTTATCGATAAACGAGTCATGAGTCGACTCGCAGCAGCGCGAGTCGAAAGTTGAGCTTTTTTTTTTTTTTTTTCTCCCCTTTTTTCATTGCATTCAGAACGCGCCCTTAATTAAAAACCAAATGCAGCTGTGTAGGCTATGTGGCTCTCAGCGTGCGGTGTCCCACTATTGAGACTGGCTGAAGTCTGTTTGAACTGCGCTGTGTCAGAGAAGTAACAGATAGAAGCACGCAAACGTTACCCCCAAACGATATCCCCCTCACCTCCGTGCTGGAAATATAACGTCTGGGTTCCCGAGGCTACATTCATGCTGACGCAATGACTGTCTGTTTCTGGCTAAGCTTTACGCGCAGCGCACATGAACCTCTCCGTCTCCGGTCAGTGCGGGTTGTTGTTTATTTGCATGGCTCAGAAAATGAGAACGTTATCGAGTTGTGGAGGAGGAGGAGGAGAATAATAATGTTATATCTCTTATTGTGTTCTCGGTGCTGCTGCTGCGCTGTGTGCCAATACCACTACTTTACCTGGATAACATCATCTTTTCATTTTGACATGATTCACATGAAATAATAATCCTGTACCGGAACCGCGTGTAGCGTTTGGTTTCATTAACGCGATCGCCACAAAATAGCCTACAGCTGCTGCTGCTAAAGATACAAAGATTGGACATTTAAACGACGCAAAACTTTGAATTCCCCTTTTGTGTACCAGTGCCACGTGTCCCGCGGACGGCACCGGTGTTTGGGAACCTCTGATATAGATGATACATGCACTGTGACTGTGTCATATTGGAGAGGCCACTGAATGCGCAGTGCTTTGTTTGACATGCTCCGTATTTGAGCGCGCGGCAGCTCCACCCGCCCCTGTTAAATCCCCGCGCGTCCGCTAGGGTTTAATGCCGGGATCCCGGGATTTCGGTCCTCCCGGGCATAGGGCACGCAATTTCCCGCCCGAAAATAATTTCGGGACCCGTCGTCCCGGAGTTTTTTTTTTCTTGTTAGAAATTACACTAATTTCTAGAACGGCCTACTACAGCTGCGCAGAGGCAATTGCCAATTAGTCTGCTTGCCACATTATCCTCGCCACCCGTGCAAGCATGGCGTCTGTTTCAGCAGTGTGGGTGAATTTCACGAAACTAAATGATAGTGAAGCTAAATGCAACACCTGCAAAAAAATCTATAAATGCTGTGGAGGGTCAACTAGTGGTTTGGCTCGACACTTGGCCACCCACAAATCGAGCAGCGGAGCTGCTGCTGAGAGGGAAGATGGGCCTTCCACTAGCAAGCAAACTAAGCTAATGTTCGCTGCAAAGAAACCACTGAATGCGATTCTGGCTCAGTTGGCCGCGGTAGATGGATTTTCATTCAATGCCATTGCAAAGAGTGCTTATCTCCGACATGCCCTGGAGAATGACGGCTACAAGTTGCCAAAAAACCCAGACGAGATAGCAAAGATGGTACAGGGCTATGCGGCGGAGCAACAGAGCATGCTAGTCAATGCCTTTAAAATGAACGCGGGTGCTGGTGCTCGTTTCTCGCTTACAATGGATGAATACACCTCCCTCCAGAACAAGCGATTTATGAACATTAATCTGCACACGGAGGACGAGCATTGGAACCTGGGGGTTTTTCGGATCGAGGGAAGCATGACCTCAGAGCGAGTGGTTGAGCTTTTGGAAAATAAACTTCAAATCTACTCCCTTAACCTGGATGACCCATAGACTGTAAAAAATATGGACAAAGCGTTCCCCGGGTCTAACATGAACGTAAAATGAAGCCTGTAATAATATGCTAATTCCTGATGTAAGTCGCCATCTTTGGTACCAGCTGGCCATTGGCTGGCTCCGTTTTGTATACCAGCTGGTCATTGGCTGCCCAGACAACGAGGCGGGACTTCCCCCCTTCTTCTCCGTTGGTTTTTATTTTGACTCGAGTGGGAGGGGAATCCCGATCATAGACTGTAATGGTAGCCACGCCCCTCAGAACATACGCGATGGTTTTTTTTCTTTATGGTCATTTTTTTAATTAATGGGACCATAATTTTCCAAAAAGAATATTATGACATTAGAAATGAGACTTTAAACTAGTGACTGGAAGAAGAAAGTATTCATGACCATGTTTATTAAGGTAATACAGTCTAGGTGAATTTGGGCCAAAATACATGGGCCTCTATGGAGCTATGGGGCTTTTTGGGTCCGGTCCAGCGCCACAACAGGCCATTATATGAACTACCGATTTCAAATGAGGCTTCACGAAATATCTGGCTGACTGCCCCCCTGGGATGACCACATCGTGTGTGCCACCACCGACGGCGCCTCTGTGATGGTGAAGTATGGAAAATTGGTTCTCCCTGAACACCAGCTGTGCTATTGCCACGCCATCCACCTGGCCGTCACAGATACACTCTACACAAAAAAAGAACGAACGCCGACCCAGTATGCAAATGCTGGGGATACGAGTGATGAGGACGAGGAGATAGGCGACGAAGATGATGACGAGGAGCAGCAAGCAATTCTATCCAGAGCCAATTTGGACAGCACCGTGGAAAAGGTGATTCGATTTAACTAACGTTATGCAGTTGCAAACCACAAGTTTTATTATTTTCTCACTCACTCAGCCTATTAGACCCATTTTATTGTAATTAATTATTATCCATTTTCACCGTACAATTATCCCACCCAGGTTCGAAAGATTGCCAGACATTTCCGACGGTCTCCTCTTTCCAACGAGAAACTGCAGGCTTACGTCAAAGAAGAGTTGGGAAAAGAATTGAAGCTCAATCTAGACTGTCGCACAAGGTGGGACAGTATGAGTGACATGGTGGATCGGTACATTTCGCTGCATCGCCCCGTCTCTAAAGCACTGGTTGACATTCAGCCATCGCTGATTGTCAATAATGATGAGCTGACCATTCTTAAGGAACTAGCAAGTTGCCTGAAACCTGTGAAGATGGGAGTGAAAAGCCTATGCGAAAGAGGAGCAAATCTCCTGAAGGCAGATGGCATTTTCAAGTTCATCCTATCCGAGCTGGAGAAACAGGACACCACCATCTCTCGGGATATGACGGAGGCCATCAGGACCAGATTCGGGGACAGGAGACTGAACAACATTGTGTCTTTGTACAGGTAATAGTCTGAATATTATGGGAGGCATACTATCATCCGACAGAGCACTGCTCCGAAGGAGCAATGCTCCGAGGTGCGCTGCGGGTCGGGAGAGGGTTGCGGTTAGGTTTAGGTGTCTGCCCCGGGGGAGGTTAGGGTTAGGGTGAGGGAGGAGGTAGGTTGTCGTTCGGACCAATGCTCCGTCGGATGAAAGTACTGCACTCGAATATTATAGCTTACTTGTTGGAGCTATAATGTTATAGCTTCCCAATTAAAGCAGGTTCATATAATAATAATAATAATAATAATAATAATAATAATAGGATTATTATTATTATTATTATTATTATTATAGCCTATTACTTTACATTTTTATATATAGGCTATATTTAACCTATACATTATTTGTTTAGGTACCTCCAAAACCCAGTGATCGTGACTACTGCAGATTTGCTGTTCGCTATGCCCTCCAAAAATGCATTGATGAGGACAGCACTCGGTCTCTGCGAACGCCTGTTTGTAAGTGACACGGAGCCCCAACCACCAGATGAGGGAACGGAATCAGAAGAAGAGGCGAGTCAGACTACCGTGAGCCTACAAGCCCAACTGCAGCAAGAAATCGATGCGTGCATGAGAAGCCCAGACCCCGAGGAAAAGACGGGGAATGACCTGCAGAAAATCATTTCAAAGGAATTTGCGCTCTTTGAAGCAACCAAAGTGCGTCCCAAAAACCTCCAATGCCTCTACATGGCTCTTGGAACCATTCCGCCAACTTCAGTGGAATCTGAGCGGGCCTTTTCAGTGTGCGGCACTTTCGTTACCAAACTGAGAAACGGACTGAGCGACAAATCAATTAATGCACTTTGCTTCCTTAAATCCCACTTCCTCAAATCCCAAATGGAAGAGAAATAAGGTAATCAAGTCATTCAAGTGAGCAAAACGAGTAGCCTGTTTAATTGCCTAGTTTATTTTCAGTTGCATACAGTAGGCCTATAGGAGGCTTTAATGTTACCGCGACAGTGAACCGTTGTGAGCTTGTATATCGGCTAATTGCATTGTTAATTATATTTTATTTAAAAAAACATGTTTTTCGTTTTAGAAAAAGCTCAAAGAACATTTGATGTTCAAAAGATGTTTTTCGTTCAAGAAAATGCTTAATAAAGTATTCAATCTTGGGAAGTGTATTGTGTCACTCTTTCTGATTAGCGTAGGCTTAGGCCTATATACATTATTAATACTTTAATGTAATAATTTCATTGTACATGTTCATATTTCGTTGATAAATAAAACGTTTTAAACAATGAAATCACTATTCTATTGATAATATTAAGTATCTATACATAAAAATGCATTTTGGTGGGCACTTTTTTCTTCTCTTTTGTTTTTATTTCTGACGGGAATTCCCGCGGGAGCCCGGGAAAAGGTCCGCAAATTCCCGGGAATTAAAATGAGCCAAATCCGGGAAAATATTAAACCCTAGCGTCCGCCCCCCCCCCCCCCCCGCCCCGCCGCCAGAAACGATAAATCGATACGACTTCAACTTTACTGTCCGACAAGTCGACTGGGAAAAATCTCAAGTCGTTAATGCCCTAGTATGTCAGTGTTGATTTTGTCAACTAAAACTATGATAAAATATTTAAACGAAGCTATAATGACTAAAACTAAGAATTACTGTATTGACAATTTTGTCAACAGATAAAAACGAGGCTAAAATGTTAGGGAGGGACTAGTGGAGAACTTAGAAGAGATCCGGTTAGGACTAAAAGACAAGTTATATCATATGTTTGGTTGCGCTCGGGTGTTTTGAAAAGAAGATCTACAAGCTGACAACACGTGGCCGAGTAGTCGACTAGTTGTTTAACTACATATTATGTATTTTTGGGAAATACATATTTAATACATATTTGTACAATTTAAAACTGTGTACATTGGTGACTATAACCTATAATCTACCTGATCTTGAGGCCTCAGGGAAAAAAGATATACTAGTCAACTAGTACCAACAAGGTCGACTAGTTGCTTTATGACTTAGCGTGCGTGTGTGTGTGTGTGTGTGTGTGTGTGTGTGTGTGTGTGTGCGTGCGCACGTGTGTGTAGGCGTGAACCTCCTGGTAGGCACAGAGAGCGGCCTGTGGCTGCTGGACAGGAGCGGTCAGGGGAAGGTCTACTCCCTCATCAGCAGACGCAGGTTCCAGCAGATGGACGTCCTGGAAGGCCTCAACGTGCTCATCACCATATCGGGTAAGTTACAAGACTCTACGCACGCACGCACACACGCACACACGCAAATCACATGGGTGTGATTTGTAAGACTGCACAAACAAAATGAAATGAGACACCGAAAGGTTTCCTGACCTATACTATAGGGCAGGGTTCCCCAATAGGCGGCCCGCGGAGTGCCCCCTTGTGGCCCCTGGAAGATTTTTTTTTGAGGGGTCCCAGATATAAATGGCATTAAATGGGGGTCAGTAGCCTATGCATGTCAAACTGGGCATCCTTTTCAAATGGGGTCTTGCCCTGAAAATGAATTTTCAGGGCAAGACCTCGACCTCGCACGTGCCGACTCGGCCCCCAGCCTGGTACGCTAATCAAAATATGGCCCTTGAGGAAAATTAATTGGGGAACCCTGCTACAGTATATGGTCTGAGAGAGATTTACCCAAATGTTTGCAAGTAGCGTTGGTAGTACTCGAGTCCTTGACTCGTCTCGAGTTCGGTCTCTCTCTCTCGTCCACATTTTAATTTACTCAGTCTCAGTCTCGACTCAGTGTCTGAGTTACGAGTCACTACAATACAATTCACATTAACATTATAAGAGAGGTTTCTGGCGCTGATAAACAGTTATCTTGTTAAGTAACGGAGATGCTGTTTTCTGTATCAAATTGAGATTTAAACAAAATCTGGTCTCTCTCTCTCTCTCTCTCTCTCTCTCTCTCTCTCTCTCTCTCTCAATTTTCAATTTCAAAATGCTTTATTGGCATGATAAAATAATATGTTCTACATTGCCAAAGCATACATACAACAAAACAAATGTCAACATTGCGCACACAGAGACAACAACAAATCCCAACAATAATGAACAACAAGCAATACAGTAACAATGAAAATAAATGAACAAACGGAAACATAACAGCAAGTTAGTGACCCTGTTCAGCCAGATATACCTGGCTCTTCTGTCCACTGGCTGTCTGTCCCTCAGTTGATGACAACTCCACGCGTATTGTGCTGCCAAAAAATGTGCATTTGGACTATTCTCCTTGTTTTTCAAAACTAGACTAACATGTTTGGAAGGGACTAGTGGAGAAGAGATCCAGTATAAGTCATTTTACACTTGGTTGCATGCTGAAAATAGCAGAGCTACAAGCTCACAATTACAGATTTAGTAGATTGATATAATAAAATCTTATGATATTTACTCGACTAAAACTAGACTTAGCCTACACTAACACATTCCAGGCGACTGAAATGTGACTAAAACTAAATGAAAGCTATTGAAATAGACTATGACTGAAAGTAAAAATCCAAATTTGCTGCCCAAAAAACAACACTTGTCTCCCAGGTAAAAAGAACAAGCTGCGCCTATACTACCTGTCGTGGCTCAGGAACAAGATTCTCCACAACGACCCCGAGGTGGAGAAGAGGCAGGGCTGGACGTCAGTGGGCGACCTGGAGGGCTGCGCTCACTACAAAGTGGGTGAGTACCGAGCACAGGGCCTCGGGGGACACCTAATTGCATGTGTATATACAGTATACACTAGTGAGTATACGTTTGAGTACTGTACTTAAAGGTAGGGTAAGTGATATGTTCTGGTAAAAACAAAACGTTTTTTTTTGTTAAAAGGTTAAATCACTATATTATGTCACAATTCGCCTAATCCACGATTCGATTCAACTTTCGATGTTAAGGTCACGATTCAATTCGATACGATACGATACGATTCAATGGATATTTCTAAAAACCTCCTCAGCGGCGGAGATACCGGGGGGGTAGGGGGGGTGGTCACACTCCGGCCCGGACCTCCTGGGGGCCCGGGCTGTCAGATGATCGATGGACGATTTTTTACACAGTCACTCACGACTGATAAAACCAGCGGGCCCCCGCGAATCCCGCATAGGCTCCCGCAATTAACTAACTAACTGCTCTTGCTTCTGAAGAAGTCGCTGGTCGCTTTCTTCTTTTTCTTTTTTTCTCTGATGTAAAGAGAAGTTTGTGGCAGCGCGAGCTGCGCGACCCATGCTGCTGCGGCCTGTGCACTCAGCAATTTTGTTTTTTTTCTGCTGCTGCTGCAGTTGGAATTAAAGAATGACAAATAAAGCAATCTTGAATCTTGAATTAACCAGATACAGAGCTTATATAGCCTATAATAGCCTACACCTAACAAAATATCATGTCTGTCTGATGAGAATGTACTAATATAATTTTTTAACACGCAACACCTCTCTCTCTCTCTCTCTCTCTCTCTCTCTCTCTCTCTCTCTCTCTACGTCTCTCTCTCTCTCTCTCTCTCTCTCTCTCTCTCTCTCTCTCTCTCTCTCGTGTTCCCGTTCGGGGGGGGGGGGGGGGGGGGGGGGGGGTGCTGTTGGGAGTCAGTTTCGGTGAGGCCCGGTCGTGCTGTCTCACCCCCCGGCCCGGCCCAATGTTGTTCCGCCACTGAACCTACTATTACTTTTATTTGACTAATAACAAATGAGAATGATAATGGCATCAACAATATAAACTTTGGGGTTCATGTCCTAACATCATTTTGAGATGTTTCTTTAAAACAGTTTGCCTGCTGGGAATTGTTTAATCCAGGTTACTGGCACTGCTTTTTACGACATTCCCACCTTTTGTTTTATGTGTATAATCCGCCGTATTGTAATACATAAAAAGAAACTCTGTCTTTGCCACGGAGATAGACTAGATGGTTTCGTTTTGATGACGAAACCGGAAATCAACACATGCTGTGGGCTGCTAGGGCTTCTGGGAAATTGAGGCCAATGCAAATGAATGGGGTACAACGCCTCATGGAGGCGGGTCTTGTGCTGCGTCTACCGGGTGCACCAAGATGGTTGATGGTGCGATCAGTTCATAACAAACCGAGGAACCTTTTTTCGCTGGATTTTCACGGATCACGTATGCTCTAAAGGTAATGCAACAATCTCGGCAGCGTAGGGTATTTGATTAAAATGCGGGTTACGCATTTTAATCAGTCAAACTGTGATGAGATAGATGACAACATTATTGTTAAGCTCTACTCTAAGTAAATGAAATAAAAAGCAAATAATAGGGTTGGGACTCGATTACATATCTTAATCTAATTAATTAGAGGCCTTATAATCAATTCATCTCAATTAATCACATTTTAATCGCATATCAATATTCAATATAACAGTGAGAAACATTTTTCTTTTCAAAGGTATGCCAGTGAATCAATGAATAGCGACGACAAAAGATTAAGCAATAAAACATTTTTTGAGGGGCGGCTGAGCGCTAGCCACTAGCTTTAGTTTTTGCCTCTAGTTGTTTTTGAGGGGCGCTAGCTGGTAACTCTGAAACATGGCTCGTTCACAGTCATGTTTCAGGGCTACTCCTATACTTGGAGTCGGGACTCGGGACTAACATTAGCCCCACTAAAGGAGCTCACTCCGGTGCTCTGATGTAGCAGCTTCAGGGAGAGGTTCCATGGGCTGGACTGGACTGGCTGACGCTGGCTGCCTCATGTCTCGCACTGAACACAGCTTCGCGCTGCGGTCCTCGTCTCGATGACGATGCAATATACATGTCGAAGCAGCCATAGCGTGGCGGCCAGCGCCAGTCGAGACTCCAGGCAGCCCCGTCCAGACTCCAGGCAGCCCCATTATGGAACCTTTCACTCCGCTATTGTACACAACCTATACTATATAAACGGCTTCTTCCTTTGGGTGAATTTGGGTGCGTTTGTTGTCTGCTCTGATCAGGCACCCGCGTGACAGGCTGGGTTGTGCACCGGCATATATAGTCCGACTGAAACTCGTCCTGTGAGAAACGTTCCGGGGTGAATAAACGGACGGCCGTGCGCATGCACTGAAATATCATGATTTCGATACACTGTATCAAACGTCAATTTGATTTCGATACAAAGCCTTACTATATTACTATTATATTACTATGATATTAATCATTGCTAACAGAGGTCTCCCGGTCTCTCCGGCTCTATAATAAATAGAAAATACACGTTCAGGTATAGGTGACAACATCTCAGCCAGTCAGGAGAGAGCAGCCATTTTTCAGCTTAATTTTTATAGTGTTCCAGTTCCAATGTTGTCTGCTCATTTGCTTTGTGTCATCACTTACAATTCCACTTGTTTAATCTGTATCCTGTCCCCGGATCTCTATCATGATTAGATAAAATTGGTATCCCGACCTGACAATGCATTTTCTGTTTAATAAAAAAACTGGAGAGACATGGATACTCCTATTTTTTAACAAACACTATAGCAATGAGTACTATAGAGCTTTTAACACTTATTTTAACCAAATAAAGTCGCTTACCCTACCCTTTTAAGTACATTCACTCCACTACAATATTCCATTTCTTTTGAACACACTTTGAACTCACCACTTTAACTCTGATATAAAGACACGTTATAAAACAATGACTGAGTCATCATTATAATGTGCTGTTCTACTGAGTGTATGATGTATTATGACTTATAATACTCCATAAGACCTCGTAAGTGCATTTACAATGCATTATAAATGTGATTATAGTGCATTTTGGAGTTAATCTCAATGTGTGTGCGTGCGTGTCTTTTCCTTCAGTCCGCTATGAGAAGATCAAGTTCTTGGTGATAGCTTTGAAGAACGCGGTGGAGGTGTATGCGTGGGCGCCCAAACCCTACCACAAATTCATGGCCTTTAAGGTTAGTGATGTTTATAGTGATACAATACTTTTATTCACACTAAAGCAGTGGTTCATTTCAACTGACCCCCAATGAAGAGAAGACTTTTACAGCTCTAGCAGTGATTCTCAACCATTTTAATTTCAAGGACCCCCTGTTTGAACTGAATTAAGCTGCAGTCCCCTATTTAATGGCATTTTTATCTCTGGGACCCCAATGTATATTGTAAAATCAATGTTAATTTAACTGTGAGAGTGTACAAAATGGAACCAAATGGACCCCCTGGAACTCCCGCAAGGACCCGGGCGAACCACTGCACTAAAGTATAGTGAAACTAGGCGATCTGCAACACTCACAATGCTTTTGTCTACCTACCATTATGTAGAGTAAAAAGCCAGTGTCACCATAATCATTTAGACCCGAGGTTGATTCTATAAATGTCTTCTAAAACAGTTTTCTGAAAATTGTATGTTGCTATATCAGTGGTTCTCAAACTTTTTCATGTCAAGGACCCCCAAAATGATATGCAACTGGCTGTGGACCCCCAGAACCAAAGATATGAGCTAAATGTGTTAGCTTTAACCCATTTTGGGCAGGAACCCCTTTTGGTGTTTTAAACATTACTAGTCCTTACCCGTTCTGAATATATGAACAGCAAATGATGTTCAGTGTGGGTAATGTGATAGGGGGGGAATTGTTTACAGATGGTTTTGGGAAGTTGGGTTGGGCACAAAAGTAGGCTAATTAAACATTTATTTTGCAAGTAAATGCTAAGTACACCATTGATGTGTGATGTAAATTTGGTGGTGATATTCTGCCTATAAATGGAAGTTATTGAATATTTTCGTAACATGCCCCCGTCCAACTGTCAGAGCTGGCTTTCAGGTGCCTGTGCCACGCAAACCCGCGCGTTGGCCGCGATGCTTCCCCAAAGAAGAAGTTATGTCGACTGACGCAAGAGTAGCTAGTAGTATCAGGGTCCGAGTTGTTTTCCCCGTGTGGGTCTGTTGCGCGGAAAAGTGTGTCCCAGTATTAATCTGTGTCCGTCCCAACATGCATTTCACTGGTGACACATGCTTTGCGGGGAGATGTTTTATTTTTTTGTCGCAAATTCATTTAATTAAGATGAATGTTGGAATGTTTGGCGTGTGTAATGCAGGTTGCATTGAGGTTGGAAGACAGGGCTGTGCGACGCTAGGTTCCGTGAGGCGGTTCGTGCGTTGTGGCGTTGTGAGATGGATAGGTTCCGTGAGGCGGTTCGTGCGTTGTGGCGTTGTGAGATGGTGCAGAAAGCGAGCAGCTGTCTTGCTCTATGCTAAGGAATTACTCTGACTGTCAGACAGCGACCGCGCAATTTAAACAGCGAGTGAGCGTCTGCTAAATTATTAGATGCTAGTCCTTACCCGTTCTGATATATTTCAACTTGTATAATATATTTGTGTGTGTGTGTGGTTTTTTATGAATAAAAACAGCAGTATAACATTAAAGTATTCTTCCAAATGCATGGTAGGGAAACGTTTTCATGGCAAGAGCAAGGACCGCAGCATTTACACTTATTAGCCCACAGAGCCCCATTTGAAAAGTATCAAGGACCCCCAGTTTGACATGCAGCTATATATGGACAGTCGCACAGATCCAATTTGCAGGTGGATTTGCGTCCAAAACGGTCTCAATTGTGAGCTTTGGCTTGAGAGAACTCATGGCTTTTGCAACCTGTGATGTTGTGAGCTTGTAGATTAGCTGTTTTCACCAGAGCGTGCGCTGTAGCCACTTTACGCTGTGTGTGTGTGGCTTATGTTGAATACAGTTGTATCTCGTGTTGTGTTTATAGCTAACTGAAAAGTTAAAACGGCCACGCGATGACGCACGCGCACACATACGAACGTGCACGCTCACAGCTTAAGTAGTTTACACACACACACATGCTCACAGCGAAAGTAGTCTGCACACACACACACACACACAACCTCTGGGGGCGGTGTGAAAAAGGGTATAGGTGCATGGAAGAATGCGCTAGGGTCCTTGAGGCTGTTCTTCGTGGCATGTTGTTTGTTGTATGTAGTAATTGTGTCGATGCGTAAGGGAGTTGGAAATATCCCGATCGCTGGCCCGCTGTCTATTGCGAGCAAAATTGACAGCGGGCGAAACAACTGAAGTTAGGCGGAAAACTCGCGAGCAAAATTGACAGTAGGCGAAACAACTGAAGTTACGCGGAAAACTGTGTCCCATTATTAATCAGTGACCGTCCCAAAATGCAATTCACTGGTGACACGTGATTTCTGGGCTGCGGGGGGTACTGCACCCGGGTGCGTTTTTAATTCACTAATAAATTAATTAATAATCATTAATGTGTCAAATCGAAAAAAGGGCTCCGTTACGCCCTCCATATTCATATGGTCAATGCCTGTGTGAAAAGTGGGAGCGATTGGTGCAGGCAATGAGGAGATAATGAGGAGATAAAATGTGGTCGGACACACATTCACTCACACACACACTCATTCGGTCAATTATAGTATGATGTTATAATTTAGCTATTGAAAAATAGCAGATCTGGTCTGCTATTTTTGAAAAATCGTGAAAATATTAATTTCAGGCCTAAATGGGTTAAAAGATATATACTATGTTCAAAGATGTTCACTGCTCCATGTGCACGCACGCACGCACTCACACACACACACACACACACACACACACACACACACACACACCACCCTCACCCTCATCAGAGCATGTGTTCCAGTTGCTAGTGTCCTCAGTGGCCTGAGCTACTTTTCACTCTGCTCCACATCCACATGAACGCTTAACCCTCTGTGCTCCATGTTCACTAAGGCCTAGACACCTTTCTTAACGCTATGTGCTCCATGTTCACTAAGGCCTAGACACCTTTCTTTACGCTATGTGCTCCATGTTCACTAAGGCCTAGACACCTTTCTTAACCCTCTGTGCTCCATGTTCACTAAGGCCTAGACACCTTTCTTTAACCCTCTGTGCTCCATGTTCACTAAGGCCTAGAAACCTTTCTTTGTCCAGAGCTGTTACTTTTCAGGAGAAAATAAATGATCCAAATAGATCCAATGTCATTATTATTTGGCCACAAGCTCTTTTTCTTACCTTATTATGGGCAAACTATTCCATTCCATGAGTTATTTCGCTCCGTTGTGTTGTTTATTAGCAATTTAAGAAATAAAACAGTCGCTCATTGACTTCCATTGTAACGGGGAACAGCTCTCAAAGTCACTCTTTTAGCACATAAACCAACGCAACAAAAGCTGATTCTGACAGTTTATGACAGAATCAGAATCAATCAATGACAGGGTCCAAATTTTGAAACCCGCACCCAGAATAATCAGTTCTGTTACCCGCCCCGTTACCCGTGACTATAATATATGAAAATCAAAACCAGATCGGCCCCTCCCTCACATTATACTTGTGTGCTCTGCTGATGTTGCAACATTCTCTGCTATTTTCAATGTCATCCTGAAATGTTGATGTCCTAACAGTAACAAGTATAGTAATGTGTGTGTGTTGTGTGTGTGTGTGTGCGCGTGTGTGTGTGTGTGTGTGTGCGTGTGTGTGTGTGTGCGCGTGTGTGTGTGTGTGTGTGTGCGCGTTTGCGTGCGTGTGTGCGCGTGTGCGTGTGTGTGTGTGTGTGTGTGTGTGCGTGCGCCCAGTCATTTCAGCAACCTGCCCCAGAAACCCGTGTCCGTTGACCTGACCGTGGAGGAGGGTCAGAGGTTAAAGGTCATCTACGGCTCCCTGTCTGGCTTCCACGCCATCGACGTGGACTCTGGCACACCCTACGACCTCTACCTCCCCACGCATGTAAGACTGTGTGTGTCTGTGTATATATATGTGTATGTGATGTGTGTATGTGTGTCTGTATATATATATATATATATATATATATTTATATATGCATTAATACAAATTTATCAGATGTAACGGAGCTACGCCCCATAGCCTGAAGGGATGTGACACTCTGATTGGTTCAGAAACACACAGGGTTCCGTTTCAGACAGAATGAAATGACCGAAAACAACAAATGGGGGTGTATTTCCTCCACCGCTGCTGCAGTGCAGTGTGTGGGACAGTGAGGTGTGTGTGTGTGTGTGTGTGTGTGTGTGTGTGTGTGCGCGCGTGTGTGCGTCAGGTCATCCTTAAATAAATACATTTGCTGTGGGAGCTAGGAAACAGTGTATGCAGACTACTTATTTTCTGCTGTACGTATCTTTTTGTTCAGCACCTGAACGTTTTGTAGAGATGTGTGTACTTTCCTTTGGATTCCGGATTCTGATCTCTGTAAACACCACAGGCGCTTGGGCTCAGTCTTTTTCTAGTTATCTTCCTAGTCGTGGCGCTGATATTCTATAGAATGCATCCACCTTTCACACGTTCACTTAAAAGAATACACTTTCAGTATAGCCTCGATACCCAGGCTTTCATTTCGTCTGCGCGAAAGATGAAAGCCTGGAAAAAGCCGTGGGCTGAACCAGTCTAAAAGTGGGAGTCAACCCTTCCGGGTGGGCGTCGCTTTAAATGATGTGACGTAGCGCTGCACTAGGGGGGAGAGGAGGGGCCGGGGGTGACGGACAGATCGATGAGATCCAATCGGGGTGCGCGTTTTTCTGAGCCGCGACCCTCCCATCTAGGCCAGAAATGTCTCTGCTTAGGTCAGGCAACTTTCTGTATTGGAGCCTATACCCTTTTTTCTCCCCTATAGAGCGTGACATCATCATCAAACACGGAAGCTATGCAGGAACACCTACTGAGTGGCAAAAAACTACTTCTGGCCTTGCCAGCCCTTGCATCCAAACAGAAACGTCCTATCTGATTGCATTAAACAACATTAACAACGTTAAACTCACTTTGCCTGTTGCTTTGCCACTCGGTGTGCCGTTCACCTTTAAGCATGTGCATACCCTCTATTAGTTGTCATGCCAATTAGTCCTCGACACGTAACTATAATCTAGCTGGCCTACAAAAACGGCAGAACCCCCCCCCCTTATTATCAACTAGTACCAACGAGGTCAACTAGTGGATTTACTAGTCGACTAGTTGAATAGTCGACTAGTTGCTTAAAGCCCTAATATATATATATATATATATATATATATATATAATCTCTTAATAGAACAAGACTCCCACCTGCTCCACTGGGAGACGGTATAAGTGTCTTCTCATTTCCTGTGCGGTGGGCAGGTGGTTCTCAGTGACAGTGATGGTGAATCATGTTCGCACGCACGCACGCACACAGACACTCTGAACGACACATCCTTTCTGCCTGCCAAGAAACCTTGTATCTCAGTTGTAAATCAACGTCCCTGCACTTCATCATACAAGAGTGTCGCACCAAAGTAGCGGAATTAGCAGATCTACAAGCTCACAACGTGTCGCACATTGCGCCACGCTGTGAGTCTTGCAGATCGGCTATTTTCATTTTGTGTGGGTTTGTGTAATGTTATATACCTTGCCCTACATCAGACACGTGCAGAAAATAGCAGATATATATGTATGCTTAGCTTACAGTTCTGTACTGGCCATATATGGAGTGTGTCTTGAGTGTACAGGGGTTTGATGAGGTCAGATCAGCATATTGAATGTCAGCTCCATATATGGAGATGGGTGGCAGCGGGGGGCAGTGTCTGAGTGTACAGGGTTTGATGAGGGCCCAGGTAGGGGCGGGCCTTTATTTCCGGGCCTCTTGAGAACTCTAGTTTTTGCCGGCTGCACTAGTTGAAATGGACAGATATCAGTCAAAAGGGAGACATCAAAGAGGAGCCGAACAGGTCCGCTTCATATATGGAGATTTAAGGGTTTGAGGTCTGATGTGCAGTTGCTGGCCAATATTGATGAAATCAGGGATCTCCATACTGTATATCTATATGGGCATTCCCATATATGGGCTTACAGTTTGACGGCCGCTAATTGTTTAATCCAGGCGCTTACTACGACATTCCCGCCCTTTTGTTTTATGTGTTTAATCCGCTATATTGTAATAATTAAAAATAAACTCTGTCTTTGCCGAGGAGCTGGTAGCGAGACCTTCATGTTATGATGACGAAACCGGAAATCAACACATGCTGTGGGCTGCTAGGGCTTCTGGGAAATTGAGGCCAATGCAAATGAACGGGTACAACTCCTCATGGAGGAGGGTCTTGTGGGCCGGTCTTGCGGCGCACCAAGATGGCGGGTGGTGCGATCGTTCATAACAAACGGAGGAACCTTTTTTTGCCAAATAATTCAGCGTATGCTCTAAAGGTAATAAAACAATCTCGGCAGCGTAGAATATTTGATTCAAATGCGGGTTACGCGGTTTATGGAGTCAAACTGTTAATATTGATGATGTCACGAGGCATGACCATATGTGGTCATGCCTGTGGTGACCAACCAACCAACCAACCAAACAACTGACTGACTGACGGGAAATGCACGATTCTAGGATTTAGTATCTTCTATAAGATACTAAATCACTGAGATCCACGAGCCTATCAGAAGTGTGCGTTTTATTCAGAGGGAGGAGCAGAACAACACACTAACTAACGCATCGGCTTGCAGATCTGCTTTCATACCTGAACTCAGGATAGTGTCAAATTAGTCCTACGAGGGTACATGTTGTTGCATTTTTCATAACTCTCGGGAGTTCAAGCACCCTTTTGGTGTTTCAAGCATTATGTTATGCTTTAGCTATTGAAAAATAGCAGATCTACAAGCTTGTAGAACTGCTATTTCTTTTCTAATCGTGAAAATGTGGCGCAAATCTTGAATATAATTATATTCTTTCAGAGTCAGGATTTAGAAGACATTTGTCATCGGGTCTAAATGGATTAAGGTAGCATGCTAGTTTCCACAAGAGGAGAGAGAGAGAGAGAGAGAGAGAGAGAGAGAGAGAGAGAGAGAGAGAGAGAGAGAGAGAGAGAGAGAGAGAGATGAGAGAAGAGAGAGAGAGAGAGAGAGAGAGAGAGAGAGAGAGAGAGAGAGAGAGAGAGAGAGAGAGAGAGAGAGAGAGAGAGGAGAGAGAGAGAGAGAGAGAGAGAGGAGAGAGAGAGAGAGAGAGAGAGAGAGAGAGAGAGAGAGAGAGAGAGAGAGAGAGAGGGAAGCGCTCTATAAATACATCTCTCCTTCCCTCACTGTGTCCTGACCTGTTCTTGTGCCTGTAGGGCTGTCTTTTTTTCTACCTCTCCCATTTCCTCCAGTACACACACACACACAGCGCTTTCACTGAACATGCACACTCCTCCTGCAAGTTCTCTTCTGCGCTTTCCTGCCTGAAAGCGCTCTCTCGACACACTGAATTTCTCTTTCACCCACATTTTATCATACTGCCCCCCCCCCCCCCCCCCTCTCTCTCTCTCTCTCGCCCACCTGCCCCCACACACACACACACATCATTCTCAGTTACACGTAGCCTCTCCTGAACGCATGCGCTTGCACCGACACTTAACAAACACAACGCGAGCGCACTCGCTCGCCACATACACGTGACGTGTGTGTGTGTCTGTGTGTGTGTGCATCCTCCATCGCCCTCTGTGGTGCCATCATTGTTCTGTCAGTATAGGATTATGTAAGCATGCTGATTCCAAGGCAACGGATTAAAATTGCGCTGCGTCTGTGGATGCCCGGTTTTGATGCTCCGGATCGTGGTGGCGCACACGCAGGTAACGCTCGAATGTTGGCACTCTGCAAATTAAATGCTTGTTGTACTCTAGGAGCGGGGGTTCCCAAACTTTTTAGCACAAGACCCAAAAATAAGAGAATTAGCTTTGCGCCGCGTCGTGAGCTTGTTGACTATTTTCACTATACTACTTGAAACATTTTGTTTTCTAATTTAGGGAATTTCTTAGATTTTTCTTCTATTTATTCACGGAATTTACTGAATTTACTTGATTTGTTCTTTTGCTTTTTATTTTGCGAATGTTTTTGGATATGTTTTTAAATGATTGTAAAAGAAAAACTAGATGTAGGAAACCAAAAATAAGGAGACCCATGAAGATGTGTCTGCGACCCACAATTTAGAGGGGGGAGGGGGCATTACCCTGACCAGTCATTTATAGGGGGGGGGGGGCATTACCTGAACCAGTCATTTAGGGGGGGCATTACCCTGAACCAGTCATTTAGATGGAGGCATTATCCTGAACCAGTCATTTATAGGGGGGGGGGGGGGGGCATTACCCTGAACCAGTCATTTAGATGGGAGGCATTATCCTGAACCAGTCATTTATAGGGGGGGGGGGGGCATTACCCTGAACCAGTCATTTAGATGGGAGGCATTATCCTGAACCAGTCATTTAGGGGGGGCAATACCCTGAACCAGTCATTTAGAGGGGGGGGGGGGGGCATTACCCTGAACGCAGTCATTTAGAGGGGAGGCATTATCCTGAACCAGTCATTTATAGGGGGGGGGGGCATTACCTGAACCAGTCATTTAGGGGGGGGGGGGAAATACCCTGAACCAGTCATTTAGAGGGGGGGGGGGGGCAGATACCCTGAACCAGTCATTTAGGGCGGGCATTATCCAGAACCAGTCATTTAGGGGGGGGCATTATCCTGACCAGTCATTTAGAGGGGAGGCATTATCCTGAACCAGTCATTTATAGGGGGGGGGGCATTACCCTGAACCAGTCATTTAGGGGGGGCATTACCCTGAACTAGTCATTTAGGGGGGGGGGGCATTACCCTGAACCAGTCATTTAGGGGGGCATTACCCTGAACTAGTCATTTAGGGGGGGCATTATCCTGAACCAGTCATTTGGGGGGGGGGGGGGGCATTATCCTGAACCAGTCATTTAGGAGGGGGGGGGGGGGGGCATTACCCCAAACTAGTCATTTAGGGGGGGGGGGGGCATTACCCTGAACCAGTCATTTAGAGGGGTTCAACTAAATGCTTTTAGTTGAGGTTTTATTGATGTATTTATCTTTGTATAATGTGGTAGCCATGGGGACACGATTCAACAAGGTCAGACACTCACGCACATGTGGCATGGCACACACACACACATGTGCACACGCACACACACATTACACACACACACACACACAGCACAACAGGCACTCACGCACATGTGCATGGCACACACACACATGTGCACACGCACACAGTACACACACACACAGAACAGCAGGCACACAGAGTTAGCACTGACCTGATTTGCCGTTACCCGTTGCTGAACTGTGTTAAAGTTTTTACTCAAATTTGAAGTGTGTGCACGTGTGTGCGTGCGTGTACGTGCGCATATGTGCATCACCAAACACATTTATGTCGACTAATTGTGACAA
>NC_139711.1:1975000-1997115 GCF_964188405.1 Protomyctophum parallelum | reverse complement strand
GCTATTTATTTTCTAATCGTGAAAATGTGGCGCAAATCTTGAATATAATTATATTCTTCAGAGTCAGGATTTAGAAGACATTTGTCATCGGGTCCTAAATGGATTAAGGTAGCATGCTAGTTTCCACAAGAGTGGGGAGGAGGAGAGAGAGAGAGAGGAGAGAGAGAGAGAGAGAGAGAGAGAGAGAGATGGAAGAGAGAAGAAGCGCTCTATAAATACATCTCTCCTTCCTCACTGTGTCCTGACCTGTTCTTGTGCCTGTAGGGCTGTCTTTTTTTCTACCTCTCCCATTTCCTCCAGTACACACACACACACACACGCACACACGCACACACACACACACACACACACAGCGCTTTCACTGAACATGCACACTCCTCCTGCATGTTCTCTTCTGCGCTTTCCTGCTGAAAGCGCTCTCTGACACACACTGAATTTCTCTTTCACCCACATTTTATCATACTGCCCCCCCCCCCCCCCCCCCCCCCCCCCCTCTCTCTCTCTCTCTCTCGCCCACCTGCCCCACACACACACACACATCATCTCAGTTACACGTAGCCTCTCCTGAACGCATGCGCTTGCACCGACACTTAAACAAACACACGCGAGCGCACTCGCTCGCCACATACACGTGACGTGTGTGTGTGTCTGTGTGTGTGTGTGTGCATCCTCACATCGCCTCTGTGGTGCCATCATTGTTCTGTCAGTATAGGATTATGTAAGCATGCTGATTCCAAGGCAACGGATTAAAATTGCGCTGCGTCTGTGATGCCCGTTTGATGCTCCGATCGTGGTGGCGCACACGCAGGTAACGCTCGAATGATGGCACTCTGCAAATTAAATGCTTGTTGTACTCTAGAGCGGGGGTTCCCAAACTTTTTAGCACAAGACCCAAAATAAGAGAATTAGCTTTGCGCCGCGTCGTGAGCTTGTTGACTATTTTCACTATACTACTTGAAACATTTTGTTTTCTAATTTAGGGAATTTCTTAGATTTTTCTTCTATTTATTCACGAATTACTGAAAAAAATCTTTGCATTTTGTTTTTGATTTGTTCTTTTGCTTTTTCTTTTGCGAATGTTTTTTGGATATGTTTTTAAATGATTGTAAAAGAAAAACTAGATGTAGGAAACCAAAAATAAGGAGACCCATGAAGATGTTGTCTGCGACTCCACAATTTAGAGGGGGGAGGGGGCATTACCCTGAACCAGTCATTTATAGGGGGGGGGGGGCATTACCCTGAACCAGTCATTTAGGGGGGGCATTACCCTGAAACAGTCATTTAGATGGGAGGCATTATCCTGAACAAGTCATTTATAGGGGGGGGGGGGGCATTACCCTGAACAGTCATTTAGATGGGAGGCATTATCCTGAACAGTCATTTATAGGGGGGGGGGGGGGGGGGCATTACCCTGAACCAGTCATTTAGGGGGGGCAATACCCTGAACCAGTCATTTAGAGGGGGGGGGGGGCATTACCCTGAACCAGTCATTTAGAGGGAGGCATTATCCTGAACCAGTCATTTATAGGGGGGGGCATTACCCTGAACCAGTCATTTAGGGGGGGGGGGCAATACCCTGAACCAGTCATTTAGGGCAGGCATTATCCTGAACCAGTCATTTAGAGGGGAGGCATTGTCCTGAACCAGTCATTTATAGGGGGGGGGGGGCATTACCCTGAACCAGTCATTTAGGGGGGGCATCATTACCCTGAACTAGTCATTTAGGGGGGGGGCATTATCCTGAACCAGTCATTTAAGGGGGGGGGGGGGGGCATTATCCTGAACCAGTCATTTAGAGGGGGGGGGGCATTACCCAAACTAGTCATTTAGGGGGGGGGGGGGGGGGGCATTACCCTGAACCAGTCATTTAGAGGGGTTCAACTAAATGCTTTTAGTTGAGGTTTTATTGATGTATTTATCTTTGTATAATGTGGTAGCCATGGGGACACGATTCAACAAGGTCAGACACTCACGCACATGTGCATGGCACACACACACACATGTGCACACGCACACACACATTACACACACACACACACACAGCACAACAGGCACTCACGCACATGTGCATGGCACACACACACATGTGCACACGCACACACACATTACACACACACACACACACAGCACAACAGGCACTCACGCACATGTGCATGGCACACACACACATGTGCACACGCACACATTACACACACACACAGAACAGCAGGCACACAGAGTTAGCACTGACCTGATTTGCCGTTACCCGTTGCTGAACTGTGTTAAAGTTTTTACTCAAATTTGAAGTGTGTGCACGTGTGTGCGTGCGTGTACGTGCGCATATGTGCATCACCAAACACATTTATGTCGACTAATTGTGACAAAAGTCGGGATTGTTTGCGTGAAGATAATTCTAATTAAAAAAAGAGCAAGATTATGATTGTCCGTAGCAGGGAAGACAGACATTTAACCTTTCCTGACTTCTATCTCTCTGGCTCTGTCCTTAGTGTCTGCAGTGAGATAAAATATTTGGGCCACATCATCTCGGATGACCTCTCTGATGACAAGGATATATTTAGACAGCGTCGGATGCTGTATGCACAAGGAAACATGCTGTGTAGAAAATGTAGCATGTGCTCAGTACCGGTGAAGACCTCACTTTTTAAATCCTTTTGTACACCCCTGTACACCGCCCACCTGTGGTGCCGCTACAATCAGGCCAGTATCAGACGATTGACAGTGGCATACAATGACTATGAGGCTGCTTCTGAGAGCTCCAAGAAGCTCCAGTGCAAGCCAAATGTTTGTCAGTATTGGGGTTCCCACCTGCTCTGCTGTGCTACGCAATCTTATGTATAAATTCATGTGTAGGGTATCTGAGTCAGTAAATTACATCATTAATGTCATCACTAACACGATACGTAGTTCTGTCAGGTTCTCCTCCAGACTATGGAACCATTGGCGAACTTGTCTGTATGTTCGAAACTGAATATGATGGAATTATTTTTATTGTATATTTCTTTCTATTTTTTTATCTATTGTGTTGTTGTTCTGTACTGTGATATGGATTCCCCTGAGTCTGCAATAAAGAATCAATCAATCAATCTATGACTCCCTTGTTTCACTTACATACTCGTTTGTTTGTGTGTGTGTGTGTGTGTGTGGGTGTTTGCATGCATGCGTGCGTGCGCGTGTCCATCCAGATCCAGGGGTCCATCCGCCCCCATGCCATCATCATCCTGCCCAACAGCGCGGGGACAGAGGTGCTGGTGTGCTACGAGGACGAGGGCGTCTACATTGACACCTACGGACGCATCACCAAGGATACCGTCCTGCAGTGGGGAGAGATGCCTGCCTCCGTAGGTACGTTACCATGGATACCGTCCTGGCAGTGGGGAGAGATGCCTGCCTCCGTAGGTAGGTTACCATGGATACCGTCCTGGCAGTGGGGAGAGATGCCTGTCTCCGTAGGTAGGTTACCATGGATACCGTCCTGGCAGTGGGGAGAGATGCCTGCCTTCGTAGGTACGTTACCACGGATACCGTCCTGGAAGTGGGGAGAGATGCCTGCCTCCGTAGGTAGGTTACCATGGATACCGTCCTGCAGTGGGGAGAGATTCCTGCCTTTTTGGGACAGTGTAACAGGCAGAACAGTGAGTGTAAGCGAAAAAGAAAACTCAGCCAAAGGCAAGGGTGAAAACGTAGGTCTGAGCTGTGTTTTAAAAAATGTGGGTGCACTGGGAGTTTATTCCAGGCCGTTGGCCTGTGGAAGCAGACTGTTTATTCCAGGCCGTTGGCCTGTGGAAGCAGAATGTTTATTACAGGCCGTTGGCCTGTGGAAGCAGAATGTTTATTCCAGGCCGTTGGCCCGTGGAAGCAGAATGTTTATTCCAGGCCGTTGGCCCATGGAAGCAGAATGTTTATTCCAGGCCGTTGGCCCGTGGAAGCAGTATGTTCATTCCAGGCCGTTGGCCCGTGGAAGCAGAATGTTTATTCCAGGCCGTTGGCCCGTGGAAGCAGAATGTTTATTCCAGGCCGTTGGCCTGTGGAAGAAGAATGTTCATTCCAGGCCGTTGGCCTGTGGAAGAAGAATGTTTATTCCAGGCCGTTGGCCTGTTGAAGGAGAATGTTTATTCCAGGCCGTTGGCCTGTGGAAGCAGAATGTTTATTCCAGGTCGTTGGCCTGTGGAAGCAGAATGTTTATTCCAGGCCGTTGGCCTGTGGAAGCAGAATGTTTATTCAAGGCCGTTGGCCTGTGGAAGCAGAATGTTTATTCCAGGCCGTTGGCCTGTGGAAGCAGAATGTTTATTCCAGGCCGTTGGCCTGTGGAAGCAGAATGTTTATTCCAGGCCGTTGGCTGTGGAAGCAGAATGTGCTGCTTCACCGTATTGTTTAGCCCATTTAGACCTGACCGATTAAAAACAAAAAAAGTCTTCTAAATCTAAAAACTATTTTAAAATGTTAGGAAGGGACTAGTGGACAAGAGATCCAGTATAGGTAATTTTACACTTGGTTGCATGCTGAAAATAGCAGATCTACAAGCTCACAACGCGTCGCGCTGCGCCCGCCAAAACACATTTTCGTCGACTAAATCAACTGTAGATTTAGTCAACTGAAATCTTATGAAATTTATTCGACTAAGGCCTCTTTTAGACGGGGACGGTCTCCAGATAAAACGGCAAAGTCCCGTTGCGTTCTCATTTTTTATTTACCCTTTACACGAGAACGCACACTTTATGAAAACGCTATAATGTCACTAGGTGGCGGTAACGGGCTGCCAAATAGACCAGTCACCCACGTACGAGAAGAAGAACCAGGTTGCTCCCCCTTCACGCAACCCTATTGGGGTTTCGAATGACGCTTCAGACCACAATGGGGTTGTGGCCGTCGCTCGCTGCCTGCTTTCTACTAACGCATCGACTGACACACAGGCTGACAGGCAGCCCAGAGCATGCAGGCAGAGCGCGCGACGGGATGGTTATATATTTTATAATACATTAGGCTACATAAACGCTGCTGCCGCCTATCAAGGCATTTTATTTATATCATGGTTTTACATTCACCATCGCTGATGAGCGGCACTTTGTAGGGAGGCTTGTTCATTGTAGGATATCATATATAGGCTCTGCATCAATGTAATAAACATATGCGCTGTGAGCCAACGTGAGCCATGATGTCATACGTTTTGCGGATTCACCGTTCTTCTAACAAATCATTTGATTCGGTGCAGCGCTACGAGCTTGTAGATCTGCTATTTTTCAACAGCTAAAGTATAACATAATGCTTAAAACACCAAAAGGGGTTCCCGTTCAGAATGGGAAAAAATTAATACACGGGACCGCAACGGAAACAAGCCCTCGGGCCCATTTGTTTTGTGTCATCCTTTTAGGACCGTTGAATAATCGCACCGCTGTATTGACTGTTAATAAAGTATTCAATCAATCAAACAAAAACGGGTTATTGTGTTGTCCTCGCCACTGCAGCCCAGCCGTGTGAAGACAGATTTGGGACAGGAGGGAGGACTAAATATATAACAGGCACGCACGTGTGTGTGTGTGCGAGACTTCTATTGGGTCCAGTAGCTGGGTCATTATTTTAGTCTGCCTGCCTGCCTGCCTGTCCGTCCTCCCTCTGTTGTTTCTCTCTCTGACAATGTTTGTACGTACTCATTTGAAAGGTGGTTTGTTGATTTTCACATACAGTACAGCTCTTTCGACATATATACATACATTTAACCCAATTTGGGTCGGGAGTCTATTTTGGTGTTTTAAGCATTTATGTTATACTTTAGCTATTGAAAAATAGCAGATCTACAAGGGGGACATGAAATAGGTTGAGCACCACTGACATAGAAACATGGGTTTTTCAGAAAACTGTCAGGATTCAGAAGACATTTGTAGAATTGTCCTCAGGTCTAAATGGCTTAATACTGCTAAGGTACTAAGATCCAAATGACCCCTCTCTCTCTCTCTCTCCCTGCAGCGTACCTGCAGTCCAACCAGGTGATGGGCTGGGGGGACAAGGCCATAGAGCTGAGGTCGGCCAACACGGGGAACCTGGAGGGAGTCTTCATGCACAAGAAGGCCCAGAAGCTCAAGTTCCTGTGTGAGAGGAACGACAAGGTGGGCTAATTCATCCACGGCAGTTATTGGTCCTCAAATTGATTTTAGGCTGTGACCTCCCAAAATAATCCTATTTGAACTGGCCCCTGCCAGCACTTGGAATGTATAGGAGTTTGAGCTTGTGAGCTTGTAGATCTGCTATTTTCAGCAACCAAGTGTAAAATGACTTGTCTTTTACTTATACTGTATCTCTTTAGCCTGGCTAATAAGCCAGACCGAATCAGCCGTTGGCACAAAAAAAAAAGCCTGCCGGCGGATTACGGTCTGGAGAGGCTCAATTGTACGCCCATTTCCTACACCAGAGAACTGGTGTGGCCAATCGGGACACGTATGCAATATGGTACAGTTTGGTACAGTGACGTTCAAAGCTTGAGACCTTTGACTGACAGTAGCTCTGACCAATTGCGTCAAAGAGAAAATGTTTGAACCCGCCCCCCGGGAAACAAGATCATACACAGCATCTCCAGACTCAAATACCACACGACAGTGTGATTCGAGTCTGGCTTATTAGCCAGGCTAGTATCTCTTGTCTACTACAGTCCCTTGCAAACATTTTAGTCTAGTTTTTATTTGTTGATGAAATTGTCAATATATTTAGTCTTAGTTTTAGTCACCATGAAGTGCTCTGCAAAGTCCTAGTGGGCTAGTACAAAGTAGTAGTAAGGTTGAAATCTATCCGGGTCTTGCACCCCTTTTGGTGTTTTAACTTTAGCTATTGAAAAATAGTCGCAAATCTTTGAATATATATTCTTTTTAATGTTTTTAACTCAAATCTTTGCTTCTGGGGGGGGGGGGGGGGTCCCTGGAACAACATATTTTCAGATGGGGGTCGGCGGCCAAATACGGAGTCGCAGGCCCGCTGAACGTGGTCTCTTGTCGTCCTCCTGCAGGTCTTCTTTGCGTCCGTGCAGTCGGGAGGCAGCAGCCAGGTCTACTTCATGACCCTCGGACACAACTCCATGTTCAACTGGTGACGACAGCCCGGAAGGATCCGTTCACTCCCGGGTCGATCGGGCTGATCGGATCTGGTTTCCTCCGCTCCCTTTTTTGTCAAAACGTCGCCGTTTAGTACGTGATGGAGGATTCTGTTTCATCCTGAAGGTTGTTGGACTGGCGATGTCTGCCTGATGGTCATAGTGCTAAAAACATTGATGTCTGGCAGTAAGAAGAAGACATGCGAGCGTTGACTAGAGATGTCTTGAATGTGTTGTCCTGCTCAATCTGTCTCCATCACACACAGACGGTCTCTCGGTGAATCCTTGATGTCTTGGATCTGACTGACAGCTCCGCGAAACAAACATGAACCCATTAGGTCTTTCATCGTCTAGTGCAGCCCAGTGTTTCTCAAAGTGCGGTCCGGGGGAGGAGTTCAGGAGTTACAGACCTCTAACTCTGAGGTTGTACACATAGAACCATTTTGTACACCCTCTGAGTTTGCGATATCATAGCGTAGATTCCCATCCCACCCCCCCCCCCCCCCCCCTTAATGCTCGTCTGCTGGGTTTTGGCCTTTTGGTTGTTGTGCATTTATGCATTATAATGAAAGCTTTGACGCAATCCATCTCGTCGGAAACCTTTCGTGATCGTTATTCCGTTATTCCTGAATAACAGCGTTGCATTGCCACAATATCAATGCTTAATTAGTAGTTTTCTTCTGCATTATCTTTGAGTGTCCACCATGTCCGGCGACTTGAAGCCCTGCATGCCTGCCTGTTCTGGGGGAGAAACATTCATTGACCTACAAGCCCAAAAAAGCGTGCTGTGTTTGCAGCACTTTTCCTTTGCAAAGAGATTTGGTGTGGACGTGGGAGGAAAAAAATGTACAGTTGTAACCGAGTCTAGTCCGTTTTACTAAGACTAGAGGCGTTAACCACTTAACCCATTTTGTGCGGTAACCCCTGTTGGTGTTTAAAGCATCATGTTATACTTTAGCTATTGAAAAATTGTTAAAATGTGGCGCAAATCATTGAATATTTACTGTATTTCAGAGCGAACATTTTTAACAAAGATATTTGCTTCTGGGGGGTCCCTGGAACTACATATTTTGAGATGGGGTCTGTGGCCCAATAGAGATAATTCTGGGGGTCCTTGAAATGAAGAAGGTTGAGCACCCCACTGAGAAACAGGTTAAGTGGTTAAATGGTGACATTACTAGTAACCAGACGCCGCTAGATGGAAGAGCTTGTTTCACATTTCTGTTTCACAACCTACTTCCATCTGCGATCTCTGTAGCCCAATCGCTAAAGAAGGTCGTCCATTTTTTCAAGCTATACAGGTGATTGGATCTGCATAACGTGCAGTAGCTGTGACCCGCAGGAAATTAAACCCTGCCAACGAAAAACAAGTTTTAACGAATGCCTGATAGCATTAGGTTTAACACAAAAACACAATTGTGTCAGATGTGTAGGTAGGTCATGTCTTCACTTGCTTTCTCTCGCCAAGATCCCGCCCGTAGATGCGGCTAATTGGCTAGACTCGGCACGGATCAGGTTTCAGCACTTCAATATTTCTCTAAAACACAGGGTATATGCTGTACGTATACAGTATATACAGTATGTCATTGTATAGCTTGTCGACTAACATTTATTTTAGTGTGACAATGTCATATCATCCTTCCAGATTTATGCAACAGATTTATAGGCCTATCTGTTCCAAAATTGTCACAGCAACTTATTTCATAGTTTGGCCCAGAAAGTGTTTTCGATGACATAGTTTATCTCAATATTAAGATTATTATTCTAAAGCAGTATTATTTAGAAGCCTGAGGCCAGTGAACTGGCCATATGGAGATCTAATGGTGGCAGCAGGGGCAGTGTCTTCAGTGTACAGGGTGTGATGAGGGCCCAGGTAGGTCCGGTCCTTAATTTTCGGGCCTGTTGAGAACTCTAGTTTTTGCCGGCTGCCGGGCGGGGATTTTGAGTGACGAAAAACACACAATTCTATAGTTAACTACGACCTTCGTTCAACAACAGAACTAACTGTCTTCTGTTAGATTGGTCAATTATTTGTTTACAAACATTGGGACTGGGCGCACGGGTGACTGTTTCATGTAATCAATTCTCCAGGTGGGACGAAATCAGGGCACGGTGGAGACGTATAGTCGTGACGTATTATCTTCCGTCGTGGCTTATTATTCAATTCGTCGCAGCTTAAATAATAATTCGCCACGACTTAATAATAATTGATCGCAGCGTTAAGAATCCGTCGTAATAGGTTGCCTTTGGTATTTTGCGGTGGTTTCCGTGGAGGGGTGCCAGCAGGCCTTTTTCCGCGCGCATCGTGCCCGGGGATCGGCCCACGCGCCCGGGCCCGGCACCACCGCGTGCGCCTCGCCGGTCCGATTCCGTGGAGCCCTCCGTCTTCTCCAGGCGAGCCTGCGTTCAAGAGCTCTCACCTCTTTTGCGCACCGAAAAGAGCAGATCTACACCGCACGTGTGTGTGTGTGTGTGTGTGTTAGAGACCTGCAAGCCCGTCGGGGTCCGGCCCGGCCCACCAAAACGGGCCGGGCCCGGGCCGACTTTGTCACTGCCCAATGGGCCCAGGGCCGGGCGGGCTCACGCGCCGTTATATTAATTTTCCGATGTGAATTTCACCCAGACTGGACTTGCTTCAGCAGCGCGGCAGCATGCTCCATAGTGACGTGACAATAACCCCTCCGCAGTGTCCGCACACACACAAGCCACAAGCCAAGCACACTAAAATCTGGTCAAAACTAACTAATTATTGTGCAGCGCAGCTGTACACACACACACACACACACACACACACACACACACACACCTAGTACTAAGTAAGTAGCCTATAGGCTACGGCTCTAAAAACATTAAATACTATATTTTAGGCCCGTGCAGGGCTCTAGTGTGTGTGTGTGTGTGTGTGTGTGTGTGTGTTAAATGTGGTCATTTAAATGTAGGCCTATTATATATACACGCACCATACAAGGCTCGCCTAGAGACGGCGGAGAGCTTCACGGAACCGGGCCGGTGAGGCGCACGCGGTGGTGCCGGGCCCGGGCGCGTGGGCCGATCGCCGGGGCACGATGCGAGCGGAAAGGCATGCCTTTCAATACCACCAAATACCAAAGGCAAATTACGTCGCAAACGACGAGTGCCGCGACGAGTCCTCACGCCACGACGGATTCTTAACGCTGCGACGTATAATTCAAAACACGCTGCGACATAAAAAAAAAAGCCCCGACTTAAAATGATTCAGTCACAACCTAGGTCGAAAGTCGTTCTGAGATTTCGCCCTCTCTCCAATTCCCAACAGATGTCCAAACCTGTTTTTTTGGGGAGCGCTGGTTTCAGTCCATTCAACCTCCTCTCGCGAGTTGGCTAGTGAGATGCACCCTAGGAGACATTTATACTTCAAAGTGCAATAGTGTTGTGCACAGAGAACAGCTGATATACAAGCTCATCGCGGATGCGACTGTTGTGACTGTCTGCGTGCGCAACACCATCGCGGGACGTAGCATAAATTATACTTGATGTGCTGCAGGTGCGCGTGCAGCCGTGGACAAACAGGCTCTGTCTGCCGTGGTCATGAGCGCATCTCCCGTTTTTATGACAGCGACTGGAGGTGTGGGTTTGAGGACAACTGATTTGAATTGCTATTATTGTTCACACACAACAGAAACCAATGGATTATATATTTCAAAATTGAGAGATCACAATACAAATCCTAATCATTCCTCCTACACACTGGGAGAAAAACAGCATCTGAAAGTTTGATGGTGCATTTCTTTACACGTGAGTGCAGTTATAACTTTTCCATTGCATCTTATGAGAGGCAGGGTTCTTGTGCTGCCGGTATGCGCGTGCATGCTGTTGCTTATCAGTGTGATGTCGTCTGTTAAGGCGTCTATAGGTGTCTAACTTAGACCTTTAGCTAAGCCCCTCCCCAAACTGCTATGGTCCAATCACAGCTAAGCATAACATGGGTTAGACAAACCTCTCCACCAATAGTTTTCCGATAAAACATTGTTTAAAAAAATAAATGTCACGCACATATTTTTCCAGTGCATACGACAGGCCTTGTTGACGGATTTGGAAGAGATTTTGAATGTCCGTTACCAAACATGAACCAGTATTTAATGTGTAAAATCCATGCTATTTACATTGGAATGAATGAGCCCGGCTGGAAAGTGTCCGAGAGGGCGGGGCTTAGCTAAAGGTCTATTGTTTTGAGGAACCCTATAGCAGTCCTATTCTGAGGCTAACATTAGAGAATCTATTTGGCGTATAGAGGGGAGAAAGGAAGGGGGCCTACTCTAGACTCTTGGGGGGCCTCCGGTCAACTAGGTAATTAGGGTTTAACCCATTCTGGGTGGGAACCCCTTTTGCTGTTTAAAGCATCATGTTATACTTTAGCTATTTTAGAAAAAATCGTGAAAATGCGGCGCAACTCTTTGAATATATGTTCTTTCAGAGCGAACGTTTTAAACTCAAATCTTTGCTTCATGGGTTGGTCCCTGGAACAACATATTTCCAGATGGGGGGCCAAATACAGATAATTCTGGGGGTCCTTGTCATGAAGGTTGAGCACCACTGACATAGAAACATGGGTTTTACAGAAAACTGTCAGGATTCAGAAGACATTTGTAGAGTCGTCCTCCGGTCTAAAATGGGGTTTTAAGTGTGGACCAGTGGTTTTGTACAGCATACAATCTACAGGACTGTGGAGGACCGTGTGTCGTTTCTCTACACTTATATTTGTACAGCATAGAGGATGTATATATAATGATGTCGTAATTTGCACTGTTTTATAGATATTTTATAATGTGCCAGGCCATCAGTATTTGTACATGTATAGAATTATGGGCTTTGTCAATGCAATATTCCACCCTGAGACCACCACGCTTGCCTATTGTTTTTCTACGATTGATTGATTGATTAATCGAGCTGTCCATGATCGTGGAAAACAACGCAAATTATATCGTTGTTTTGTTTTGTTTGTTTGTTTTTGCGGTTTGTATATTCACTTACATGTCCTCTGTAACCGCCGCGGGCCCTTTTGCACAATGGCCAATGTATGGTTTTCTGTAATTAGCTTTGACATGCTTTTTTTATTGTGAAGTCACAAGATATTTTAAAGCCATTTCATTGTTGGTATTAAAAGAGGTTCCATCTGTACACTAGTTGATGAGCATTTCTTTAACTTTAAAGATGGAGTGCCGAGATGTTTTGTGTACAGTATTTGTTAAAATGTTGTTTTTATGTGGGCACGCCCACCAGTTCATTAAGTATGCCTGGTTTGCCTGGTGGGTGGTGGTGGTGGGTGGTGATCCACCTGAACTGAAGCCGCACCCACAGCTGTAGTTGTATGATAAAGGGGGAGGGGCTGATATTGTGGTGTCACTATATTACTGTTTATTTCATTGGCCCGTTTGACTGTCAAGGGTTCAGCCTCCAGGAAGAAACCCTAAATACAAAGGGTACACCATTGCACATAAAACGACTCCAGGGTGTCTAATGAAGTACAGACACATGAGAAACTGGTAAAATACAAATATTGTGGCACTCCATATTTAACTTGTGTGTGTGTGGGGGGGGCACACCCAGTGGTAGTTCTCAAAAAGTTTGAGAACTACTGCTTTCAAAGTATTAACCCATTCTGGATGGGAACCCCTTTTGGTGTTTTAACTAAGCATTATGTTATACTTTAGCTATTGAAAAATAGCAGATCTACAAGCTCATAGCGTGCCACTGAGTGGCGCGCTACAAGCTTGTAGGTCTGCTATTTTTGAAAAATAGTGAATGCGGCACACATCTTTGAATATATATTCTTTCAGAGCGAACGTTTTTTTTTATTTCGACGTCAGGCCTAAATCTGAGAGTCAATTTTAGGTATACTTGCTGAGGATCCAAAGGTCAGGGCTGGCCGTGGGTTCGATTCCCACCTACGCCTTGGAAAGAAATGTATTAAAAAAACATTTGGTTTTAAACCATCTAAATGCACCAAATGGACCATCACCTAACCAATGTGTACTATTGTTGAGGGGTGCTAGCCCCTCCTATGTCCAGCTTTGTGTGTAAACATAAACATTGAAGACAAAAAAGTGAGGTCCCAAATTGTGAAAGGCCAGAATGAGATGATGTATGATGACGTATGACGATAAGTACATTATTTTTCACTTACTCCAACTCAACTGCAAATGCAGGTCAGAATTTCATTGATGCATCTACACACTTTATAGTACTTTTTGAGTGGTGCAACCACTCCTACAACCAGCAATGTCTGTGCGTACCTACCTATGTATCATTGGTCATGAGCACAAGTATATGACTTATTAGTACCAGTAGGGGGCGCCAGAAACAGAGAGGGATAGTGCATGCTCTGTTGCCTGCTAATTAGAGAGAGAGAGAGAGAGAGGTGGGGGGGGGGGGGGGGTTGCACCACTCAGTTCACATGGGTGTGATTTTATTTTTATTTAATCTTACTCTGTATGAGATGTAATACACATCTTGAATATTATGACACCTGAACTTATCTCCCCTCCAACAGGGATCAAACAAGATGGCAAATAACTCATTGAACAGCAATGTCCCAGAATGCATGCTCTGTTACACATTGAAGTGATTTGGATTATAAGTATATCATTTTTCATTAAGTAAAAAGAAAAGTAAAGTATTCAACTGCATGAAAAGTAAATATACTTTTAATCAATACATTTCAAACACCACAGGGTATTCAACATTGTGACAACAAATAATTGATATAGGCCAGTGGTTCTCAAATATTTTTGGCACAGGTCACCCCCGTAAATAACTTTTTCATCCACCCACGGTGACGGTAGGCTACCCGTGAATTACATTGTTACTTTAGAGCACCTTTTGTCATATTACATGTAACTGTACGTAAATATGTTATCCTTTCTCCCCAAAATACAGCATGTCACGAGAACAACTGGAGAGGATGTTTGCATTAGGACAGACGTTTAACCACTTAAACCCCAGCATTCCTATTCTGGTGGGAACATTTACCAACAATAGCAGATCTACAAGCTCAACATGTTGTGAGCTTGTAGATCTGCCAATTCCAAATATCATCAAAGTATTCTGAGGCACCCCTAGACTTGTGTCAAGGCACCTTGGGTGTCATAGCATCCACTTTGAGAAGCCCTGATAGACTGTAGGGCAGTGCTTCCCAAACCTTTTCATGTCAAGGACACCCAAATTGACACTAATTAGCCCACGGACCCCCCATTAGAAATGTTGTGCCAGAGACCACCATAAGAGAATCATTTTACGGCTCTAGCAGTGATTCTCAAGCCGTTTAATTTCAAGTACCCTCCAGTTTGACATGCATTTATATTGTAAAATCACTGTTAATTTAACTCTGAGAGTGTACAAATGGAACCAAATGGACATTTTACACTCTCAGAATTACAGACCCAATGTTTGTCCATCGGGGTCAGAGGAACACTCCGAGCGCAGTCTGAGACAGTTTAACAGGTATGCATGCTACTGACTGTCAGTCACTGCGTCAAGTTAAATTAATAATGAATATGGTTATTCTTTTTTTTTTTTTTTTTTAAGATATTTTTTTGCGGCTTACGCCTTTTATTGATTTTTTGAAGGGACAGACAGTAGGCTGACAGGAAACTGGAGAGAGATGGGGGGATGACATGCAGTAAAGGCCGTGTCGGGCTCGGGAGTCGAACCCGCGGCACACTGCGACTGGATTACCAGTCAGGTGCCCAGACCGTTACGCCACGGCCTGGGCCAATATGGTTATTCTTTATGTAGACGCCTAGCCTCCTTCAAGTTATATCTGTCTCTCTTTTGGCTGTAGGTGATGCTCTTGAATCAGATGATGCATCGGGATATGGGGAACACAGGACTGACAGCAGGCGCCTGATTAACAGGTATTTGACTGAGAAAGTGACTTTTTGGCCCTGTCGTCCCAAACCGCCCCAGGACTTCTCACGTGGCACAAAGTGGTCCCACTAAGAAGCAACTCAGTTTATAGGCATGTACGGGTGCTAGTTTTCAAGTTACAGCCCTCTCAAAAAAAAGTGAAATCAAGCTATTTGACTGAGAAAGTGACTTTTTGGCCCTGTCGTCCCAAACCGCCCCAGGACTTCTCACGTGGCACAAAGTGGTCCCACTAAGAAGCAACTCAGTTTATAGGCATGTACGGGTGCTAGTTTTCAAGTTACAGCCCTCTCAAAAAAAAAGTGAAATCAAGCTATTTGACTGAGAAAGTGACTTTTTGGCCCTGTCGTCCCAAACCGCCCCAGGACTTCTCACGTGGCACAAAGTGGTCCCACTAAGAAGCAACTCAGTTTATAGGCATGTACGGGTGCTAGTTTTCAAGTTACAGCCCTCTCAAAAAAAAAGTGAAATCAAGCTATTTGACTGAGAAAGTGACTTTTTGGCCCTGTCGTCCCAAACCGCCCCAGGACTTCTCACGTGGCACAAAGTGGTCCCACTAAGAAGCAACTCAGTTTATAGGCATGTACGGGTACTAGTTTTCAAGTTACAGCCCTCTAAAAAAAAAAGTGAAATCAAGCTATTTGACTGAGAAAGTGACTTTTTGGCCCTGTCGTCCCTAACCGCCCCAGGACTTCTCACGTGGCACAAAGTGGTCCCACTAAGAAGCAACTCAGTTTATAGGCATGTACGGGTGCTAGTTTTCAAGTTACAGCCCTCTCAAAAAAAAAGTGAAATCAAGCTATTTGACTGAGAAAATGACTTTTTGGCCCTGTCGTCCCAAACCGCCCCAGGACTTCTCACGTGGCACAAAGTGGTCCCACTAAGAAGCAACTCAGTTTATAGGCATGTACGGGTGCTAGTTTTCAAGTTACAGCCCTCTCAAAAAAAAAGTGAAATCAAGCTATTTGACTGAGAAAGTGACTTTTTGGCCCTGTCGTCCCAAACCGCCCCAGGACTTCTCACGTGGCACAAAGTGGTCCCACTAAGAAGCAACTCAGTTTATAGGCATGTACGGTTGCTAGTTTTCAAGTTACAGCCCTCTCAAAAAAAAAGTGAAATCAAGCTATTTGACTGAGAAAGTGACTTTTTGGCCCTGTCGTCCCAAACCGCCCCAGGACTTCTCACGTGGCACAAAGTGGTCCCACTAAGAAGCAACTCAGTTTATAGGCATGTACGGGTACTAGTTTTCAAGTTACAGCCCTCTAAAAAAAAAAGTGAAATCAAGCTATTTGACTGAGAAAGTGACTTTTTGGCCCTGTCGTCCCAAACCGCCCCAGGACTTCTCACGTGGCACAAAGTGGTCCCACTAAGAAGCAACTCAGTTTATAGGCATGTACGGGTGCTAGTTTTCAAGTTACAGCCCTCTCAAAAAAAAAGTGAAATCAAGCTATTTGACTGAGAAAGTGACTTATTGGCCCTGTCGTCCCAAACCGCCCCAGGACTTCTCACGTGGCACAAAGTGGTCCCACTAAGAAGCAACTCAGTTTATAGGCATGTACGGGTGCTAGTTTTCAAGTTACAGCCCTCTCAAAAAAAAAGTGAAATCAAGCTATTTGACTGAGAAAATGACTTTTTGGCCCTGTCGTCCCAAACAGCCCCAGGACTTCTCACGTGGCACAAAGTGGTCCCACTAAGAAGCAACTCAGTTTATAGGCATGTACGGGTGCTAGTTTTCAAGTTACAGCCCTCTCAAAAAAAAAGTGAAATCAAGCTATTTGACTGAGAAAATGACTTTTTGGCCCTGTCGTCCCAAACCGCCCCAGGACTTCTCACGTGGCACAAAGTGGTCCCACTAAGAAGCAACTCAGTTTATAGGCATGTACGGGTGCTAGTTTTCAAGTTACAGCCCTCTCAAAAAAAAGTGAAATCAAGCTATTTGACTGAGAAAGTGACTTTTTGGCCCTGTCGTCCCAAACCGCCCCAGGACTTCTCACGTGGCACAAAGTGGTCCCACTAAGAAGCAACTCAGTTTATAGGCATGTACGGGTGCTAGTTTTCAAGTTACAGCCCTCTCAAAAAAAAGTGAAATCAAGCTATTTGACTGAGAAAGTGACTTTTTGGCCCTGTCGTCCCAAACCGCCCCAGGACTTCTCACGTGGCACAAAGTGGTCCCACTAAGAAGCAACTCAGTTTATAGGCATGTACGGGTGCTAGTTTTCAAGTTACAGCCCTCTCAAAAAAAAAGTGAAATCAAGCTATTTGACTGAGAAAATGACTTTTTGGCCCTGTCGTCCCAAACCGCCCCAGGACTTCTCACGTGGCACAAAGTGGTCCCACTAAGAAGCAACTCAGTTTATAGGCATGTACGGGTGCTAGTTTTCAAGTTACAGCCCTCTCAAAAAAAAAGTGAAATCAAGCTATTTGACTGAGAAAGTGACTTTTTGGCCCTGTCGTCCCAAACCGCCCCAGGACTTCTCACGTGGCACAAAGTGGTCCCACTAAGAAGCAACTCAGTTTATAGGCATGTACGGGTGCTAGTTTTCAAGTTACAGCCCTCTCAAAAAAAAAGTGAAATCAAGCTATTTGACTGAGAAAGTGACTTTTTGGCCCTGTCGTCCCAAACCGCCCCAGGACTTCTCACGTGGCACAAAGTGGTCCCACTAAGAAGCAACTCAGTTTATAGGCATGTACGGGTGCTAGTTTTCAAGTTACAGCCCTCTCAAAAAAAAAGTGAAATCAAGCTATTTGACTGAGAAAATGACTTTTTGGCCCTGTCGTCCCAAACCGCCCCAGGACTTCTCACGTGGCACAAAGTGGTCCCACTAAGAAGCAACTCAGTTTATAGGCATGTACGGGTGCTAGTTTTCAAGTTACAGCCCTCTCAAAAAAAAAGTGAAATCAAGCTATTTGACTGAGAAAATGACTTTTTGGCCCTGTCGTCCCAGACCGCCCCAGGACTTCTCACGTGGCACAAAGTGGTCCCACTAAGAAGCAACTCAGTTTATAGGCATGTACGGGTGCTAGTTTTCAAGTTACAGCCCTCTAAAAAAAAAAGTGAAATCAAGCTATTTGACTGAGAAAGTGACTTTTTGGCCCTGTCGTCCCAAACCGCCCCAGGACTTCTCACGTGGCACAAAGTGGTCCCACTAAGAAGCAACTCAGTTTATAGGCATGTACGGGTGCTAGTTTTCAAGTTACAGCCCTCTCAAAAAAAAAGTGAAATCAAGCTATTTGACTGAGAAAGTGACTTTTTGGCCCTGTCGTCCCAAACCGCCCCAGGACTTCTCACGTGGCACAAAGTGGTCCCACTAAGAAGCAACTCAGTTTATAGGCATGTACGGGTGCTAGTTTTCAAGTTACAGCCCTCTCAAAAAAAAAGTGAAATCAAGCTATTTGACTGAGAAAATGACTTTTTGGCCCTGTCGTCCCAAACCGCCCCAGGACTTCTCACGTGGCACAAAGTGGTCCCACTAAGAAGCAACTCAGTTTATAGGCATGTACGGGTGCTAGTTTTCAAGTTACAGCCCTCTCAAAAAAAAAGTGAAATCAAGCTATTTGACTGAGAAAATGACTTTTTGGCCCTGTCGTCCCAAACCGCCCCAGGACTTCTCACGTGGCACAAAGTGGTCCCACTAAGAAGCAACTCAGTTTATAGGCATGTACGGGTGCTAGTTTTCAAGTTACAGCCCTCTCAAATAAAAGTGAAATCAAGCTATTTGACTGAGAAAATGACTTTTTGGCCCTGTCGTCCCAAACCGCCCCAGGACTTCTCACGTGGCACAAAGTGGTCCCACTAAGAAGCAACTCAGTTTATAGGCATGTACGGGTGCTAGTTTTCAAGTTACAGCCCTCTCAAAAAAAAAGTGAAATCAAGCTATTTGACTGAGAAAGTGACTTTTTGGCCCTGTCGTCCCAAACCGCCCCAGGACTTCTCACGTGGCACAAAGTGGTCCCACTAAGAAGCAACTCAGTTTATAGGCATGTACGGGTACTAGTTTTCAAGTTACAGCCCTCTCAAAAAAAAAGTGAAATCAAGCTATTTGACTGAGAAAGTGACTTTTTGGCCCTGTCGTCCCTAACCGCCCCAGGACTTCTCACGTGGCACAAAGTGGTCCCACTAAGAAGCAACTCAGTTTATAGGCATGTACGGGTACTAGTTTTCAAGTTACAGCCCTCTAAAAAAAAGTGAAATCAAGCTATTTGACTGAGAAAGTGACTTTTTGGCCCTGTCGTCCCAAACCGCCCCAGGACTTCTCACGTGGCACAAAGTGGTCCCACTAAGAAGCAACTCAGTTTATAGGCATGTACGGGTGCTAGTTTTCAAGTTACAGCCCTCTCAAAAAAAAAGTGAAATCAAGCTATTTGACTGAGAAAGTGACTTTTTGGCCCTGTCGTCCCAAACCGCCCCAGGACTTCTCACGTGGCACAAAGTGGTCCCACTAAGAAGCAACTCAGTTTATAGGCATGTACGGGTGCTAGTTTTCAAGTTACAGCCCTCTCAAAAAAAAAGTGAAATCAAGCTATTTGACTGAGAAAATGACTTTTTGGCCCTGTCGTCCCAAACCGCCCCAGGACTTCTCACGTGGCACAAAGTGGTCCCACTAAGAAGCAACTCAGTTTATAGGCATGTACGGGTGCTAGTTTTCAAGTTACAGCCCTCTCAAAAAAAAGTGAAATCAAGCTATTTGACTGAGAAAGTGACTTTTTGGCCCTGTCGTCCCAAACCGCCCCAGGACTTCTCACGTGGCACAAAGTGGTCCCACTAAGAAGCAACTCAGTTTATAGGCATGTACGGGTGCTAGTTTTCAAGTTACAGCCCTCTCAAAAAAAAAGTGAAATCAAGCTATTTGACTGAGAAAGTGACTTTTTGGCCCTGTCGTCCCAAACCGCCCCAGGACTTCTCACGTGGCACAAAGTGGTCCCACTAAGAAGCAACTCAGTTTATAGGCATGTACGGGTGCTAGTTTTCAAGTTACAGCCCTCTCAAAAAAAAAGTGAAATCAAGCTATTTGACTGAGAAAATGACTTTTTGGCCCTGTCGTCCCAAACCGCCCCAGGACTTCTCACGTGGCACAAAGTGGTCCCACTAAGAAGCAACTCAGTTTATAGGCATGTACGGGTACTAGTTTTCAAGTTACAGCCCTCTCAAAAAAAAAGTGAAATCAAGCTATTTGACTGAGAAAGTGACTTTTTGGCCCTGTCGTCCCTAACCGCCCCAGGACTTCTCACGTGGCACAAAGTGGTCCCACTAAGAAGCAACTCAGTTTATAGGCATGTACGGGTACTAGTTTTCAAGTTACAGCCCTCTAAAAAAAAAGTGAAATCAAGCTATTTGACTGAGAAAGTGACTTTTTGGCCCTGTCGTCCCAAACCGCCCCAGGACTTCTCACGTGGCACAAAGTGGTCCCACTAAGAAGCAACTCAGTTTATAGGCATGTACGGGTACTAGTTTTCAAGTTACAGCCCTCTAAAAAAAAAGTGAAATCAAGCTATTTGACTGAGAAAGTGACTTTTTGGCCCTGTCGTCCCAAACCGCCCCAGGACTTCTCACGTGGCACAAAGTGGTCCCACTAAGAAGCAACTCAGTTTATAGGCATGTACGGGTGCTAGTTTTCAAGTTACAGCCCTCAAAAAAAAAAAGTGAAATCAAGCTATTTGACTGAGAAAATGACTTTTTGGCCCTGTCGTCCCAAACCGCCCCAGGACTTCTCACGTGGCACAAAGTGGTCCCACTAAGAAGCAACTCAGTTTATAGGCATGTACGGGTGCTAGTTTTCAAGTTACAGCCCTCTCAAAAAAAAAGTGAAATCAAGCTATTTGACTGAGAAAGTGACTTTTTGGCCCTGTCGTCCCAAACCGCCCCAGGACTTCTCACGTGGCACAAAGTGGTCCCACTAAGAAGCAACTCAGTTTATAGGCATGTACGGGTGCTAGTTTTCAAGTTACAGCCCTCTCAAAAAAAAAAGTGAAATCAAGCTATTTGACTGAGAAAATGACTTTTTGGCCCTGTCGTCCCAAACCGCCCCAGGACTTCTCACGTGGCACAAAGTGGTCCCACTAAGAAGCAACTCAGTTTATAGGCATGTACGGGTGCTAGTTTTCAAGTTACAGCCCTCTCAAAAAAAAAGTGAAATCAAGCTATTTGACTGAGAAAATGACTTTTTGGCCCTGTCGTCCCAAACCGCCCCAGGACTTCTCACGTGGCACAAAGTGGTCCCACTAAGAAGCAACTCAGTTTATAGGCATGTACGGGTGCTAGTTTTCAAGTTACAGCCCTCTCAAAAAAAAAGTGAAATCAAGCTATTTGACTGAGAAAGTGACTTTTTGGCCCTGTCGTCCCAAACCGCCCCAGGACTTCTCACGTGGCACAAAGTGGTCCCACTAAGAAGCAACTCAGTTTATAGGCATGTACGGGTGCTAGTTTTCAAGTTACAGCCCTCTCAAAAAAAAGTGAAATCAAGCTATTTGACTGAGAAAATTACTTTTTGGCCCTGTCGTCCCAAACCGCCCCAGGACTTCTCACGTGGCACAAAGTGGTCCCACTAAGAAGCAACTCAGTTTATAGGCATGTACGGGTGCTAGTTTTCAAGTTACAGCCCTCTCAAAAAAAAAGTGAAATCAAGCTATTTGACTGAGAAAATGACTTTTTGGCCCTGTCGTCCCAAACCGCCCCAGGACTTCTCACGTGGCACAAAGTGGTCCCACTAAGAAGCAACTCAGTTTATAGGCATGTACGGGTGCTAGTTTTCAAGTTACAGCCCTCTCAAATAAAAGTGAAATCAAGCTATTTGACTGAGAAAATGACTTTTTGGCCCTGTCGTCCCAAACCGCCCCAGGACTTCTCACGTGGCACAAAGTGGTCCCACTAAGAAGCAACTCAGTTTATAGGCATGTACGGGTGCTAGTTTTCAAGTTACAGCCCTCTCAAAAAAAAAGTGAAATCAAGCTATTTGACTGAGAAAGTGACTTTTTGGCCCTGTCGTCCCAAACCGCCCCAGGACTTCTCACGTGGCACAAAGTGGTCCCACTAAGAAGCAACTCAGTTTATAGGCATGTACGGGTACTAGTTTTCAAGTTACAGCCCTCTAAAAAAAAAGTGAAATCAAGCTATTTGACTGAGAAAGTGACTTTTTGGCCC
>NC_139711.1:1962500-1967500 GCF_964188405.1 Protomyctophum parallelum | reverse complement strand
TTAAACCACACCCTCCCAAGCCGACAGACCACGCCCACATCTTAAACAACCCCCCCCCCTCCAGCCGATAGGCCAAGACCACAGCCTTAAACCACACCCCCCAAGGCGACAAGCAACGGCCGTAGCTTTAAACCGCAGCCCTGAGCCGATAGGCCACACCCACGTTGTTCAACCACGCCCCCAATGTGGGCGGGGGTGTGGCCGAGGGGGAGGGGGACGGAAGGAGTACATGAATTCCGGAGTGCAAGTGGAAAATCTTCAAAGCGTTGAAAAGCATGAAAAGTGTGAAAAACACACAATGTGGCATTTTGCCCGGCTCTCCACGCGGCCCCTGGGGGCCTTGGGCCCCCACCGGGGTGCCAGGCCGAAGCCAGCTAAACCCACAACCCGGCTCTCCATCCGAACCCGGGTACCCACTCTTAACCCTTGGAATGCCAGGACAATTTTTTTTGTTTGGGTAACAAATTGGCATATTTTTAATTCATCGTTTTAACATACAAGAAAGATCTGGTGGATTGAAGAGATGTTTTTTTTTGTTCATTCATAGCAAATGTATTCTCTCGCTTCGCCACCAGATGGCGGGAAAGCATCATTATGCTGATTTTGGCTAAAATAGACGGATCTTCCTAAGTCACTTCCGGTTGAACGATCAACAACATCCTGTAGTAGTTTGACCCTAGTCAATAGTTTGGCTGGTCCGGATTGCTAAGCTAATGCTATATTTTTCATAACTAAGTCAAATTAACCTCAAATCAACCCCAAAAGATCGCAAAATATCACACTTTTTACACCGACGCACATAGAGACGGCGCGCGTGCACGATAGCGCACGATCACGCGGATTTCGGCCGTTTTTTGGTAAATTACATCCAACATTAGTGCACCCATTCTTGAGATAAGGGACAAAACTTTTTTCAAACTGGATTTTTTTTTTTTTTAAGATACATTCAAATCAAATGGATGTATTTGTAGACACAGGTCTCAACTACCAATATTGAGAAGGAACAGGTTTTTCGCATAACATTTCTTTCTAAAATGGGACATTTATGCACTTAATACCCGATTCATGTCAACTCCGTCAGACACACTAAAATACCTTTTAATTGAATTTGATAATTTCAACAATAATATAAAGTCCTCAGTTCTCTTATAATGGCTTTCAGTAATCAAGTTAAGTAATACAATTATTTTAATATTGTTTTTTTCCAATATCACACTATTATGAAATATCCAATTTCTCAAATCCGTCATTTCAACCTCTATTTTCAATATTATAACATGAAAACCATGTAAAAAAAAAAAAAAATCATCATTACGTATCATTTCAGTTGGTGTTTCAATACATATGCACAAAATATTTAACATCACATTTTCTATTTCTTTGGAAATTAACAAAAACATCACGGGACGAACATCTGACGGAGTTGACGAACATCTGACGGAGTTGACAAGTTTAACTGATTTAGGTTCTAGATCACCTAGGATCTTGATTCTGGTGACTAATCCCACATTTTCAAGGATGAGGAATACAGTGGTACTATTTATATTGGCCCTGTGACCATGGCAGCCATTTTCAAAATGGCAGCCACCTGCTGTTATCTTACAATAACTCAAGTTCTACATCACCTAGGATCTTGATTCTGGTGACTAATCATACATTTTCAAGGATGTGGGATACATTGGTACTATTTAGATTTGTCCTGTGACCATGGTAGACATTTTTCAAAATGGCCGCCAACTTTCTGTTATTTCCCAATAACTCAAGTTCTACACCACCTAGGATCTTGATTCTGATGACTAATCCTACATTTTCAATGAGGAGGAATACAGTTTTATGTATTTAGATTTATCCCGTGACAATGGCAGCCATTTAAAAAAATGGTGGACCTGCTATTATTTTACCAATTTAGTCAGGGAATAGGCCTATTATCAGAATAATGTCAAATCTGTGAATACATTTCTTACCAAGATTTTTTTCACCAATGTGTTTGTAAAGGTGTCTACTAACATATCCCACATTGGTTTCTATTGAACCACCCTAGAGGCATTTTTGACAGCTGCTGAAAGTTGGGTACCATACCAAGTGGCTATGGCAAAACTAGGGAGTCTATGGCCAAACTAGGGGTCAAACCCCTTGGGCTAAATTCGGCCATATATCCACTTGCCCAAATGTGCTGACCTCATTTTGTGATGATGGCTATGGCCGTTTTCAGCCCAAGGAGTGTTCTTCGTGCATAGCCAATGCTTGGAATGCATTCAGAATCATGAAAACTCCCTAGTTTGACATGTCACATGCTACTTAAAGCATAATGAACATTTTGCCTTATATAGGTTGTTGATGGTACCCCAACTTTCAGCAGCTGTCAAAAGGTCCCCTAGGGTGGTTGAATATAAAGCAATGTGGGATATGTTAGTAGACACCCTTCCAAACACATTGGTGAAGAACATTCTTGATAAGGAATTTATTACCAGATTGTATTAATATCCCCTGACTAAATAACTCATCTTCTAGACCACCTAGACCCGACTTCACAAACAGAGACCCGATTGACACCTAAACAACAAGTTTGGACAGCCCCACCAATTAGTGTTACGGAAAATAGCAAGTGTCTACCCTAGGCCCAGAGGGAGACACAGAACTTAGATGCGGCTCACATGTTGCACGACTCCTCAACAAGCTGCCACCAGAGATGAGAGCTGAATTCTGCCGCACAATGCTCTGCGGCCCAGGAGCAACCAACACCCTGTTGGAGTTCTCTGAGTGGTTGAAGCATGAGTCCTAGCCATATAGCCTGTGCAAAGGCAAACACCTTGAAGACCTGCTTGAGGTGAACAGTGAGCAGTGAGCGAAAGACTGAAGACAGAAGATCTGCCTTCAGGACTATCAGGCAGGATGTGCAGTCACTGAAGGCATCAGTGTCGTTCTGTGTCCCCAGCATGTCAACCAAAGCAATGTTACCAAATCAAAGGAGCCTTCACCTCAAGTCACCTGGGGCTGGGTGAGCAATCGTATCCTGTATCTAGCCTCACAACTAAATACAGACACTTGGCCAGACTGCCGTTTGAAAGGGTCAAACCCTTCATCCTGATTGGGGAAGACCACCCCACCTAATCACACCAACCAAACAAGTGAGGTTGGGGCCTCCAGGTGGGCCAGCAGCCATCTGCACAAGACTGGGCTGGACCCTGCAGGAAAGCAATCTCCAGCCAAGACAATGTAAGTTGACTATAACAGAGCCCCAGAACACAGAGCTCATGAGAAGGATGGAGAAACACTGGCAGGAGGCCACCAAGATACAACGCCACACTGCAGTGGCCAGTGAAGTCAAACTGTGCGTCTGTACCTGAAAGAGACAAGTCAAAGGCCAAAAGCCCACCTCCTTTTAATGTCCTGTCAGTAGCAACTCAACCTGCACCTGAAATAAGCCCTGACCCCTCCCAGAGAAAGTTCATCCTTGAAAATGTAATGATTAGTCGCCAGAATCAAGATCCTTGGTGGTCTAAAACTTAAGTTATTGGTAAAATAACAGCAGGTTGGTGGTCACTTTGAAAAACAATGGCTGCCATGGTCACAGGACAAATCTAAATAGTACCACTGTATTCCTCATCTTTTAAAATGTATTATTAGTCGGCAGAATCAAGATCCTATGTGGTCTAAAACTTAAGTTATTGTAAAATAACAGCAGGTGGCGGCCATTTTGAAAAACAATGGCTGCCATGGTCACAGGACAAATCTAAATAGTACCAATGTATCCCTCATCCTTGAAAATGTAGTCTTAGTCACCAGAATCAAGATCCTAGGTGGTGTAGAACTTGAGTTATTGTAAAATAACATCAGGTGGCGGCAATTTTGGAAAATGGCTGCCATGGTCACCACGAGACAAATCTGTGATGGCCCTATAGCCAAAAATGTTCCTTAAGGCATGCTCTAACTGTGTGCCAAATTAGAATACGTCCCATTATTCAAAAACTATCATTTTATTGTTTTAGGAACACTTTTGTCAACTCCGTCAGATACATGTCAACTCCGTCAGACACAAAACCTGACGGAGTTGACGTCTGACGGAGTTGACAAAATGTCATTTGTTTTCATCTTAACCCTCTGTAGTACAATGTAGCCATTTTGTTTTTGCTTCATTTGTTAGCTAAACCTAACCCTAAACTTTTATAATAAACATTATTTTGGAATTCTTAACAAAGATCATAATAATGTCCTGACGGAGTTGACATGTAAAAGCTGTGACCACCCTGATATCAACATTGTTTGTTTAAAATATCAAACAATTGAATGCTTGTCAGACCAGCTGCTCCACTGTTGCAACAAATACAAACGGGACTTGGAAAAGGAGTCTTCAGGCTAAATCTGTCGACAATATTTTCTGATTAATTTAAGACTTTTAAAAAACCTGACGGAGTTGACGGGAGACGTGGGACACACATTTGATATGAGATATCTAATGGAAAATATAAATTAAAATGATTGTGTATATTGTTTGCTATGTTGTTGACAATCTACTTTAATTTAGTATGTATATTTATGTGATTGTGACAGTATTAGACACTTTTTTAGCAGTTTGAAATTATGACCACTTGCTGGGGACAGGCTAAATACAGGCGTTTTTGGGTACAGTGCCTGCTTTTAACTAATTCAGATGGCATATGAAAACAATTATAATGAAATTAATGGCATAATAATGCACAACTGTATTACATTTAACTTTGCAAGTGCTTTTATTTTTATTAAATTAATTTATTTTTAACAATAATAAGGCTCTTATGTGTGGGACATGTTTTTTCCACTTTTGTCCCTCATCTCAAGAATGAGTGAGTGATATTAGCGAAAAAATATAAATTTTTGCTCTTTTGACCCCGCGATAACTGATATTGATTGTCATTCCGTTCTTTCCGTTAACGGGAGGTTTAGATTTTTCGATTAATTCCGTTTTTTCCGTGAATTGTAGGCCAAGGGTTAAGCACCCCCCTGGAATCTTCACCATTGGC
>NC_139711.1:1955000-1957500 GCF_964188405.1 Protomyctophum parallelum | reverse complement strand
TATTTCATGAAAAAGCTTACGGCACCTGGTATTCCCAGGCAGTCTCCCATCCAAGTACTGACCAGGCCCTACCCTGCTTAGCTTCCGAGATCGGACGAGATCGGGCGTGTTTTTTTTTTTTTTTATCTTTTTATTATAAAAATATTCAAATTAAAACATTTTTTACATCTTCCAACATGATTGTAACATTATATTGCTCACACACAGTTTGTTACATCACCTTTTCTCAAACAAAAAAATAAATAAATAAACATTTAGACATTCCGTCAATGCATTCCCATTTTCTTTTCCCCTCCTTTTTTTAGAAGTTGAAGTCCAGTTTATCACTCCCATTTCTTGAGATAAACCCACTCCCTTTCACAAAATATTTATCAAAGGAGACTCTATCCATATGTTTATACACCAAAAGAATACTTTTCCTCATAATTGATTCAAAATATGTCCAGACCTTCAACTTTTTCCCCTCAAAATGAGCCATGTTCCTCCTAAGCCAAACTGCTAACCTGCCATGACTCATAGCATAATTTAACAGATTCACATTATCCACTTTGCTTTTTTTACATGTTCCGAAAAGTAATGACATTTTCCAATCCTGTGAATCTACTAATTCACTTTTCCAGTTTTTTTGTAAAAACCCTTTAAGTCTCATTTGAAACACTTTCAGCTCTTTACATTCCACAAACATATGCATTAAACTTTCTGGTTCTAAACCGCAAACATCACATTCTCTTTTTATATTCCTGTTAATCTGATGCAAAACCACATTGTTGTAGATCCTGTTATGCCTCAGTTTAAAGTCCAGATCTTCACATTCAATACTGTTATACTTCACGTTCAGGTTCTGCCATATTACTTTCACATCTATACCTGTAATCAGTTTAGGCCATACATTTTCAGAAGCAGGGGCTTTGATTTCTTTTTCTAGAAACTTTCTATAAATCGTTTTAGCTACAACCGTTGCTACACCTCTCTTGTGTTCACCTTCTCCAAAAAACAGAACAGGGAATGTAACCAGCGTTTCGCCAATACTCTTACTTCGTATCATTTCACTCCAGCATTCTGGTAAGCTGCCTTTAATTCTGTCATATGTGTTAATCACAGTTCTTGGCCTGATTTCATCGTTCCATTCCAACAGGCAGTCAACTATTCCTTGATCAGGTAGGAAACCTGGTACATATTCATAAACCACATCTTTCACCTGTCTTACCCCTGCACCCATAAAGGTCTTCTCATACAAAGTTCTACCATCACACTTGATTTTATGGTTTAGAAACAATGGTTGATGCATAATAACATCTATGGTTTTACATTCATAATTCACATGAGGCAGAAATTCACCCCAGGCACTGAATACTTCCTTGTAGAAGTCGGGCACATGTTCATACATTGTTTTTTTCAAAGACATAAGCAAACCATTCTCCCCACATCCGCTACTCTGATTTACATATTCTCTGAAGAAGTGTTTCCACCCATAACGCTTACAAAGTCTTTGACCTTTTCACCATTTTTATTTTCTAATTCATGAATATAGTTCCTCTTTTGCTTAGTTTTTTCAAGCCCTAGGAAGAAGGAGGTACATTTTTCACCCTCTACAGCATACTGTGCCCTGCTCCTCACAATTGCCCCCATACACTTGTTATTCTCATATTTATCTAACTCAGCTTTTGCTTTCAAGTAATTTTCAACATTGTAGTTCACATTATTGCCAGCATTTTCAATTTCCTTTGACAGTTTTTCTCTCAATTCATTTTCCTCTTGTTTTTTCCTGAAGTGACTTTGTTTTGCATATCTGATGCTTACAGTCTTAATCTTCTTTTTCAGAGCCTCCCACCATGCACTAGCATTGCTATGCATCATTGGATTATCCATCTCAAATTGAATACATTTTTTAATCATTTCCCTATAGATTTCCTCACTCAGCAAACTTGAATTTAGACACCATATACCTCCACCTCTCTCTTGTTCCTCTTTCAGGGTAATTTTAAAGGATAGCATGGCATGGTCACTTAGGCTAGTAAACTTGTACTGTACTTGTTTTATATATTTGGCTATATCCCTCTTTACAACACATAAGTCAATTCTGCTCTGTTTAAGTTCTCCCATCACCACTTGCCTTCTGGAGAACCCTCTTGTGTTGGGATTGTCCTCTCTCCATTTGTCTAAAAGGTCATTTTCCTCCATCATCTTTAGAAAAACATTCCTAGATGAATCATATTTATACTTAGCATTTCTCACAGCATCCATTCTACAACATTTCATATTAAAGTCTCCAACCAAAATGCAATTCCCTACACTTAGGGGCTTTAACTGTCCAAACAGGTCTTTTCGTTCCAGCTCTACATTAGGAGCATATACATTTATTAATTTGAATATTGTGTTCTGGTATTCAAATTCGACCACCAGAACCCTCCCCTTGTTGTCAGATATGGTTTGCGTTACATTATCCACCACCCCTTTTCTGATCAGGATAGCAACACCACAGGACTTCTCACTATAGTTG
>NC_139711.1:1942500-1947500 GCF_964188405.1 Protomyctophum parallelum | reverse complement strand
AAACCGTGCTCCCCGCTGCTGCGTACAATGTACGCAGCCACCCAACCACAGAAACATGGTTAAAACAATATGTGTCAGCCACATCTCTATTTATTACAAACAGGGCGTTATTTTTCCATTCAACAAGGCGGAAGAGAGTGCACCGTTCCCGACGGCACTGCAATGCCGGGTCGATGCGTGGAGTGAACGGAGCAAGCCCCTTTTTCAACTCCTCAGTCAAAAAATCCGTTTAATATTTAGTCCCCATATAGGGGACATATCAGATATTAAACTGATAAGAACAGATTTTTTTTTATTTATTGAAAATTCAGTCAGTCATACAATACTTTCAGTAATTTCATCACAAAACGTTCTGTAATCCTTTCCCTCCTATCCCGTTTGCATTACCTCTTTATTCCCCCATACTATAACATAAATCATGAAATGGTTCACAAAACAATGCCTCACATTCGCAAACACACCCTTACACCAATCCCAAACCCCCCTTCCACCTTTCCAGAGCGGCATGATGCCCCCATCTCTGCACATCCCACTTTATCCGACCAGCCAGGTCTCCCTCCACCCTCCTAACCACCCCCTCTTCTCCCCAGTCTCTATTACGTTGGACCAGATCCTGCCTGGCCAACCACAAGCCCCTTTTAAAGAGGCTTATAATAAGCCAGAGCAGGAACCTTTCCTCCTTGTTCCCTACTGTGCTCCCCAACCCCCTCTCGACCTTACCCCAGTCCAGCACAAAACTGCTTTTGACCCTCCTTAGTAGCACCCCTGCTCTGTCCCACACCCCTCCTGCAAATGGACAGTCCCACATGACGTGCCTCACAGTCTCCCCGGCCGCGCATACAGCCCGGGGGCATCCAGGAGACCTCGCAATACCATGCCTGTACATCTTGTCCCGCACCGGCAGGCAGCGGTGTAGGACAAGCCAGTTGAAGTCCCTGAGCCTGTTGTCTAGGCCCCGCGGCTGGATCCCCACCCACACTGTGGCGGGGATGCCAACCACGGGAGGGTCCTCCACCTCCATCCGTACCTGCGACCAGAGCACTCTGTGCTCCAGGCCAATGGCCGGGTCCAAGGCTACAGGATGAGCCCGCAGCCACCTTGCCGCATGTTCGTAATGTGATGGCAGTTGCTCCACCCGGGGGGTCTGGTTGTCCCAGACCATCAGGCGCCTTGCCGAGTTAGTGAAATACAGCCGTAGGAAGTAGCCTGATGGATGAACCACCGGAGCGGCCAGTTCCCTAAGTAAAAACGAAACAAAAATGCAGTCCAGTTTCAGCGGGAGGTGTGGCACATCTCTCCCGCCTGCCTCGATGTCGGCCAGCATCCGGGCCCTCGCCACGTACTCGTACCGACCTCCCCAAAGGAAGTCAAATACGGTCCGGACGAGAGACCTTCGCATGCTGGCCGGCAAAGGGTACACGTACGCCAAGTACAGGAGAGACGGCAATATGTCTACCTTCAGAACTAGGACCTTTCCAATCAAGGTCAGAGTCCTAGTCTTCCAGAGACCTAGCTTCCTCTGGACTGCCAACAGACGCCTGGTCCAGTTGGCCGTGGCGTTCTGGGCTGCCTCAAAATCGACCCCCAAGATCCTCAGGGGCCCTTCACAGAGCGACAGCCCCCCTGGTACCTCCGTCCTACTTCTCCACCGCCCAAAGAACTTGACCGAGGACTTGGCGAGATTGAGATCTGCACCAGACGCCCGGCCAAATTCCTGGAAAATCTCCAAAGAACGTGTTAGGCTAGCGTCGTTGTCCAATAGCAGGGTGGTATCATCTGCATACTGAGACAACTTCACCCTCAGGCCTCCGCTACCTGGTACCAGGAATCCCGACACACCCACGTCAGCCCTAATGGCTTCCGCTAGGGGCTCCATAAAGGACGTAGAGAAGGGGTGACAGCGGACACTCCTGTCTCACCCCCGAGTGCAACCTGAAGAACTCCCCAAGGTGACCGTTAACAGAAACCGTGCTCCCCGCTGCTGCGTACAATGTACGCAGCCACCCAACAAAAACCCTACCAAACCCTAGCCTATCCAAAACACGAAAAAGAAAACCCAAGTGAACCCTATCAAACGCCTTTGCCTGGTCAAGACCAACCACCATTAGTGGCAGGTGCCTGTCTTCCGCCCATGCGATGGCGTCCCTGATGAGGAGGAGATTCCACCTCAAGGAACGCCCCGCCACTCCGCACGTCTGATCCTCGTGGACGACGTAAGGGAGTGCTGTGCCTAGTCTGTCCGCAAGGACCTTTGCTAGCAGTTTATAGTCAACACACAGCATGGTCAATGGTCTCCAATTCTTTAAGTCGGAGGCGTCTCCCTTCTTAAAAAGGAGGGAAATCACCCCCTTGGCCAAAGACCCTCCCAAAACTCCTGTGCGGAGTACTTCGGATAACACCTCCAGGACCACCGGACCAAGTATATCCCAAAACTTGAGGTAAAACTCAGCCGGTAGCCCGTCGATGCCAGGCACCTTCCGCCTTCCCATTCTACGGAGGGCACTCTCGAGCTCTTCGAGTGTGAGCGGTTCCTCCATAGCTTGCGCTATGTCAAGCGGCACCCGCCGGGTTAGGAGATCCAACATCACCTCCCCTCCCCCTACATCTACATCTCTCTCCACGAAAAAGGACTGGTAATGGAGAGTGGCGGCACGCACCATCTCATCCACCCCAGTCACAACTCTACCCTGCTCATCTAAGATCCCCGTGTGTACATGTTTGACCTTTCCAGCCCGTACAGAGCTGAAGAAGGCTGCGGAGCACGTCTCGTCCTTCTCCATGAAGTCGTGACGCGTGCGCATCAGGTACCCACGAGCCCTACGTTCATAGACATCCCTAAGCCTCGCTTTGAGGGAGTCACAAGCCCGCTGATCTACAGCGCCGCTCTCGTTACCGACAGCGTACTCGAGCTCGAGAAGCCGTTGGAGACGAGACACCTCCCTCCTCGCCTCCCGCGCCTTCCTTCTACCGTACCTAACTGCAAAATCTCTGATCCGCTCCTTGGTTACTTCCCACCACTCCATCACACCCGTACAAAGCGACCTGATCCCTTCCAGGCCCCGGAAGAAATCAACAAAGGTGGCTACGAACTCATCCTGTTCCAGGACACTGGAGTTCAACCTCCAGTATCCCGGACCAAAGACCGGGCCACCAGCCTGGACACGGAAAAGTACTCCGTCGTGGTCGGAGAAAAAGGTTGGGACGACCCTTCCCGACAACAAGCCCAAGGACTCCGAAACCAGAATGTAGTCCAGTCTCCTGGACACCCCCTGTGAGTTGCGCCATGTGGGACCGTCCAGTCGCGGCGTTACTTCCCTCCCCCCATCTACCAACTTGAACACCCTCATCAATGTCTCCAACTTTTTGACACTTGCGTCCCCCCCACCCCCCAGTTCACAATTAAAATCCCCCCCCACAATTACAACTCTATTTGTGACACAAAAGGGCAACATCTCCTCAAACATTTCCCCCCTCTCAGCCACTCTCTGTGGAGCATACACTGCCAACACCCTCATTTTACACCCCCGATATTCTATATCTGCCCCTACTACCCTCCCCTGCCGCACTACTAAAACCTCTTCCACCCTCACCTCCCTACTACCAAACAATATTCCCACCCCTGAAGAGTGAACCCCTCCCACACTCCATACTGCCTCCCCCCACACCCATTCCCTGCTAAATTTGACCACGTCCCCTCGATCTTTTAAATGTACCTCCTGCAAAAAGCAAATAGAAAGCCTCTGAGCACCCAGGAAGTCAAACACTGCCCTCCTCTTGATGTCATCCCTCAAGCCCCTTACATTAAAAGTCCCCACATTTAAAGACCCATCCATTGCTTAAAGAGGAAAAAAACAAGTAACATAGTCATCACATCATTTACCAAAGTCACAACAAATCCTTTATGGAGTCCCGTCGGGCCCCTTTTCAGATTTGTGCTTTAGCATCCCTTCAATAGGACGGTGTGTCCCCCCCCCCCCCTGCATAATTTGCGAATCAGGGCTGCCAAACATGCCTGCCGGTTTCCGCGCTTCATAAGACATGGTCCCACTCACCACAAAGTCCCCCTCCACCTCTTCTTCAGCCCCCACCACCTTCTCTACAGACACTGCCTCAGCCCCAGCCCCCGTGAACTCATGAGAGCTTGTCTCCGCTCCCGCTTCCTTCTGTATTTCCTCCACCGGTGAAGGGAATGTGATTGAGTTTCTCTGCCCCCCCTCTTGCCCTGCATCGTCCCCCCTTTCCCGTATCGGAGACACCGGCTCTGGGAACATCATCCCCAGCTCCTCATTTCCCCCTCCCTCTTCCCTTTCTTCCACTCCTCCTCCCCCTCCCTGAGAAACCCCCTCCTCGCCCCCTCCCTCCACCCTCACCCTCTTCCCACCGTTGCTGTTCCCGAAGGCCGCTCCCGCCTTCCTTGCTCTGGCCGCGGCTTTCCTCCGAAGAACTCTTGTCCCCCCCGTAGCAGGTTGAGATTCCGGGGTCAACGACCACTCCTCTCCGCTCCCCGCCAAAGCAGGCTGCACACGATCCTCAACCTCCACCTCTGCAAGCTCTGGTGCAGGTGCCGGTCCTGGCTCTGGTCCTCTCTCGCTCGATGTCCCCGGCTCCCGTGCCGCGTTAGCGTAGGACGGCGTCTTCCTTGGGCACGCCCCCTCCAGATGGCCCTCACTTCCACATCTGTTGCAAATTAGCCTAAACGGGCAGATTTCGGTTTCATGTCCGAGCGCCTTGCAGTATCCGCACCAGACAAATTCACAAGCGCCATCCTTGTGCCCGTTCTTTCTGCACTTGCGGCAAAATGGTGGCTGTCTCATATAATAGAGGAAGCCTCTATCCGCCCCAATGCTGAAGAATGCCGGGGGGTGGGCCAAGCCATCCAGCCCCCCGGGGTCCGCCCGCAGAAGCACCTGCAGTTGGATTTTCCCCGTCCAAAACCCAACACTGTCCACAATCCTCCTGCATCCACCCAACACTTCACCGTAATTTGCTAGGAAATTTGC
>NC_139711.1:1927500-1937500 GCF_964188405.1 Protomyctophum parallelum | reverse complement strand
TTGGTTCAAAATCATATCCATGTTCGTACATTCATATGTGATCTGCGGTAGGAACCTTGTCCACGCTTCAAACACCTCTTTATAGAAGTGAGGCACATTTTCATACATGCTTTTCTTAAACCCCATCAAAACACCATATTCCCCACATCTCCCAGTTTTATACAAGTGCTCCTTGAGGAAGTATTTCCACCCATGATCTTCACGATCATATAAATACTTCTGGATTACTTTTAATCTGATTGCTTTGATTTTTACCTTTAAATCTATTAACTGTAATCCTCCTTCGCTATACTTTGCTATCAGGGTTTGATGAGCTATTCTGACGCCCTTCCCCTCCCATAAAAAGTCTGTCACTGCCCTTTGTATTTCTTTAAGTACCCATTCTGGCATGTCCAATGTTCCTATAACATACACCAACCTTGACATTATTAATGCATTGACCACAATAACTTTCCCTTTTATTCTAAGCCTTCTCTGCTTCCAAAAATTGAGCGTTTGCTTTAGTTTATTCAACACCCCAGTCCATGTCATATCTCTTGCGTCTGTCCCATTTGTACCAATATTTACCCCGAGGATTTTTACTGAACCCTCAGCTACTTTAAATGGAATTTCACAAGCACTGTTTTTCATCTTTCCCACATACATGATTTCTGACTTATCCACATTTATTTTTGCACCTGCTGCCTTCCCATACATATCTAGGTATTCCATTATTATTTTCACACTTTCAATGTCCCTCACTGTGACTGTTGTGTCGTCCGCGTATTGATGTATTACACTTAATCCCCCTCCTGGGATTTCTATGCCTCTTATTCTTTTGTCCCCCTTAATTAGAGCAGACAGAGGCTCCACAGAAATACTATACAGAATGGCCGATAGGGGGCAGCCTTGCCTCACTGATCTTTCCAGTGGAAAGGTGTTGGTCAGCACTCCATTGCATTTTACACAGCTTTTGGCGTTTTTGTATAGCAGCTCTATCCATGATACCATTCTTTTCCCAAACCCAAACCTCTCCATTGTTTTAAATAAAAATGCGTGGTTTACTCTATCGAATGCCTTGTTTAAATCCAGGTTCAGAGCAATTCCCCCTATTTCATCATTTTCCATATGGTGTACCACATCTCTAATTGTACAAACTGTATCAGTTATATCTCTTCCTGGGACACTATACGCTTGTGTAGGTGCAATAATACCTCCCAGTACCTTCTTTATCCTGTTTGCCAACACTTTTGCAATGATTTTATAGTCTGTATTCAACAGGCTTAAAGGTCTATAATTTTCCAACCTCAATTTACTTCCACGTTTTTTGTATAATATAGTCACCACACCCATAGACATTGATTCAGGAACTACTTGTTCTTTTTCCATGCACTTATACACATTTAGTAAGATGGGTGCTAGGGTGTCTTCAAAAGCTTTATAGAATTCACTAGGCAGTCCATCAGACCCTGGACTCTTATTTGATTTACTGCTTTTTATCGCATCTTTAATTTCTGTTATTGAAATGTCTTCCTCACATGTTGTCTTCTCACTTTCAGATATTTTAACCTTGACTCCCTCTATCACTTTTTTGACACATTCACTGTCCATTTCTTCTTGTTTGAATAAATTACTGTAAAAAGTTTCAGCCGTCTCTAGTACTCCAACCAGGTCATTAACCCGTTCACCTTTTTCATTTTCTAGTTCATCTATATAATTCCTTTGCTGCTTTTGTTTTTCCATGCTCAAAAAGAAGGAGGTGCATTTCTCTCCTTCTATTGCATATTGTGCTTTACTTCTTATAATTGCCCCTTGACACTTCATTTTTTCATGTTCATACATTTCATTCTGTAGCTTCAAAAAAACCTCCAGGTTATGTTGTGGGTCCCTTTCTATCTTTTCAAGCTCCTTTTCTATTTTTTCCCTAAGTTCTTCTTCTTTTCTCTCCCTCATAAACTTCCTCTGCTTCGAGTATTTAATACTGATCGCCTTTATGTTTCCTTTTACTGACTCCCACCACCGCCCCACATCCTCTTCCATTAAATGTTCAGACATCCTCCCTTTTACATATTTCATAATCACATCCTTGTATCTTTCCTCTTTTAACAGACTGGTATTCAGACACCATAGTCCTCCCCCCCTCCCCCCTGTACCCATGTCCAGTGAAAAGGAGAAGACTGCATGGTCACTCACAGTTGTGTATTTATACTTTGCATTTCTACTGTATTCCACAATGCTTTCTTTTACTAGACACCTGTCTATCCTGCTTTGTCTCATTTCTCCTAATACTACTTGTCTTCTGGAAAACTCTCTTTCTTGGGGATGTTCTGCTCTCCATAGATCTATGAGCTTGTTTTCTGCCATATTTTCTAATAGAACTTTCCTTGATGAGTCATGTCTAAACCTGGCACTGCTTGAGGCATCTAGTCTGTCACACCAGACATTGTAATCTCCTATAATTATGCAGTTTCCTGTACATAATGGCTTCAATTGGTTAAAGAAAGCCCTCCTATCATTTTCCACATTTGGCGCGTATATGTTAATCAACTTAAATGTCACTTTCATGTATTCAAATTCCAAAATAATAATTCTCCCATTTGTGGCATTGGGAATGTGCCTGATGTTGTCCACACTTCCCTCTTTTACCAAAACAGCAACACCACATGACACATTCGTCCCATTATTGGCATACATCACCCCTTTCCATTGTTTTTTACATTTCTCCATGATTTCTTTATCCCAATTAGTCTCTTGCAGACATATGATATCAGAGTTGCATAGCGCCACCACCTGTTCAAACTTTGAACTGCTCCTCAACCCATTTGTATTAAAAGATGTTACCTTCAACATTAGGCTTAGGAGCGTTAGTGTGTGCACCCAGACTTTCATACCTTCTGTCTCCTGTTATCTTTCCTCTTCTTCCCTTTATTCTTTCTCCTTTCAACCGCAGAGATCGCTTCTTTCAGTTCTTTCGGGCTCATGTTGTTGATTCCACTGGCAGCTTCTTCGTCTCCGCTGTCTCTTTGTGTTTCGTCTGGGTCAGTGTCTCCCATGTCGATGTCCCATGTCGATGTCGATGTCTTGGGGGGCTCTGTCTCCTCCGACCCAGTGCTTCTCTCTTTGCCCTCTCCATCGGCCCCGACAGCGGCCTCTCCATCTCTCCTCTCTTTGCTGCCTCCTTGATGTTTCGTGCCCTCCGGGGTCTTCAAATGGTCTCGGCCTGGTGGATGCACCCGTTGGGCACATGCTCCGACGCCGTTTCCACTCTTCCCCCCGTCAGACACTTCTCTCAACATGACTGCGTCATCAAGGCTGCACCCGATGTTGTCCTGCTCCCTCTCTGCATTCACCCGGGTGTGATTTGTCGTATCCTCCTTTCCCGCGTCGTCCTCATCATCATCGCTGTCGCCATCACCTTCCTCCTCTTTCTCTTCATCCTCCTCCTCATCCTCCCCCTCTTCCATTTCATCTCCAGGGTCAGAGGGGTCGCCATGTACCTCCTCGTTGCATTTGCAGAAAGCTCTTATTTCTTTGCATTGCTGGCAACGACCTGATTGGGGGCACTCTCTCGCGTAGTGGCCTTGCCTCCTACATTTGTGGCATTTAAATTCCGGGCACTCGGTCAGAATATGTCCTGGCTGTATGCATAGCCTACATACTTTGACCTGTCTGTCATGTATGCAGCGGAAATATTCTTCCCCCTCCAGTGTCTCAAATTTTGTGGAGTACGGCAAAGATTTCACATATTCATTGAACTTCACTTTCACAAATCTTGTGCCATCTGCAATGTCTGTTCCCTTCCAGAGTTTTCTTTTTATGGGTGAGACAGCAGTTACCCCCCACTCAGTCAGTTTGTTTATGATTTTCTCATCTTCAATGTAGGTTGGGAGACTCATAAATGATACAACCATTTCATCACTGGACAGTTCTTTTGCCATTATGCTGCTCTTTTTTATCTTAAAGCCATCCATTAGTCTCTGTTTACCTTTTTCTGATGCCATGGTGATTTCATATTTCTTCTGTGCCTTGAAGCGACATCCAATCACATTTCCACATGCCACTTTTAGGCCTCTCAGTAGATCCATCATTGTTATGAATTCATCTCCAATAATCTCCACTCCAACTGTCAGTTTTCTCTCAAAGGGATGATCCTTGCCACTGGCAGCCATGTTGTCTTCTCCAGCCTGTGCTGTTTTCTGTGCCATTGTTAGAGTCTTTTTTATTTTCCTTTTTCTGGCTCCCCCAGACAGCAGAGCTGCTGGGGGGGTAGCAGTCGCTGTTCAAACTGTCAGTTGGTCAAAGATTTCTTTGTCTGGAGCGCATCAAAACCAAACAACAAGCCTCTCTCAACCAAACACACTGGCCACACTCTGCTGCACTTCCTCAAGGGGCGTGTTCAGGGTGGTATGGCCGTAAGCGACAGCAGAGGTGGCCGGTACGGCTCATGTACAGTAGATGACAGTACATTTCTTTGACCACAGAAACATGGTTAAAACAATATGTGTCAGCCACATCTCTATTTATTACAAACAGGGCGTTATTTTTCCATTCAACAAGGCGGAAGAGAGTGCACCGTTCCCGACGGCACTGCAATGCCGGGTCGATGCGTGGAGTGAACGGAGCAAGCCCCTTTTTCAACTCCTCAGTCAAAAAATCCGTTTAATATTTAGTCCCCATATAGGGGACATATCAGATATTAAACTGATAAGAACAGATTTTTTTTTTTTTTTCTTTCTTCTTTTTTTTATTCCCACTTAACCATGACCATGAACATGCACATTGAAACAAAAAAATACCTAACTACCAATACCTCTCCCTCACACCAGACCCAAACCCCCCTTCCACCTCTCCAGAGCGGCATGATGCCCCCATTTCTCCACCTCCCACTTTATTCGACCGGCCAGGTCTCCCTCCACCCTCCTGACCACACCCTCTACCCCCCAGTCTCTGTTGTGCTGGACCAGATCCTGCCTGGCCAACCACAAACCTCTTTTGAAGAGGCTAATAATCAGCCAGAGCAGAAATCTTGCCCTCCTGTTTCTGACTGTGCCCCCCAAACCCCTCTCGACCTTGACCCAGTCCAAAACAAACCCTCCATTAACCCTCCTTAATAGCTCCCCTGCCCTATCCCACACTCCCCATGCGAATGGACAGTCCCACATGACGTGCCTCACAGTCTCCCCACCTGTGCATGCAGCCCGGGGGCATCCAGGAGACCTCGCAATACCGTGCCGGTACATTTTGTCCCGCACCGGTAGGCAGCGGTGTAGCACAAGCCAATTGAAATCCTTGAGCCTGTTGTCTAGGCCCCGCGGCTGTATCCCCAACCACACTGTGGCGGGGATTCCAACCACGGGTGGGTCCTCTACCTCCGACCTCACCTCCGACCAGAGCACTCTGTGCTCCAGGCCGATGGCCGGGTCCAAGGCTACAGGATGAGCCCGCAGCCACCTTGCCGCGTGTTGGTAGTGCTGCGGCAGCTGCTCCACCCGGGGGGTCTGGTTGTCCCAGACCATCAGGCGCCTTGCCGAGTTTGTGAAGTACAGCCGTAGGAAGTAGCCTGATGGATGAACCACCGGAGCGGCCAGTTCCCTAAGTAAAAACGAAACAAAAATGCAGTCCAGTTTCAGCGGGAGGTGTGGCACATCTCTCCCGCCCGCTTCGATATCTGCCAGCATCCGGGCCCTCGCCACGTACTCGTACCGACCTCCCCAAAGGAAGTCGAATACGGTCCGGACGAGGGACCTTCGCATGCTGGCCGGCAACGGGTACACGTACGCCAAGTACAGGAGAGACGGCAATATGTCTACCTTCAGAACTAGGACCTTTCCAATCAAGGTCAGAGTCCTAGTCTTCCAGAGACCTAGCTTCCTCTGGACTGCCAACAGACGCCTGGTCCAGTTGGCTGTGGCGTTCTGGGCTGCCTCAAAATCGACCCCCAAGATCCTCAGGGGCCCTTCACAGAGCGACAGCCCCCCTGGTACCTCCGTCCTACTTCTCCACCGCCCAAAGAACTTGACCGAGGACTTGGCGAGATTGAGATCTGCACCAGACGCCCGGCCAAAATTCCTGGAAAATCTCTAAAGAACGGGTTAGGCTAGCGTCGTTGTCCAATAGCAGGGTGGTATCATCTGCGTACTGAGACAACTTCACCCTCAGGCCTCCGCTACCTGGTACCAGGAATCCCGACACACCCACGTCAGCCCTAATGGCTTCCGCTAGGGGCTCCATATAAAGGACGTAGAGAAGGGGTGACAGCGGACACCCTTGTCTCACCCCTGAGTGCAACCTGAAAAACTCCCCAAGGTGACCGTTAACAGAAACTGTGCTCCCCGCTGCTGCGTACAACGTACGCAGCCACCCAACAAAAACCCTACCAAACCCTAGCCTATCCAAAACGCGAAAAATAAAACCCAAGTGGACCCTATCAAACGCCTTTGCCTGGTCGAGACCGACCACCATTAGTGGCAGGTGCCTGTCTTCCGCCCATGCGATGGCGTCCCTAATGAGGAGGAGATTCCACCTCAAGGAACGCCCCGCCACTCCGCACGTCTGTTCCTCGTGGACGACGTAAGGGAGCGCTGTGCCTAGTCTGTCCGCGAGGACCTTTGCTAGCAGTTTATAGTCAACACACAGCATGGTCAATGGTCTCCAGTTCTTTAAGTCGGAGGCGTCTCCCTTCTTAAAAAGAAGGGAAATCACCCCCTTGGCCAAAGACCCTCCCAAAACTCCTGCGCGGAGTACTTCGGATAACACCTCCAAAACCACTGGACCAAGTATACCCCAAAACTTGAGGTAAAACTCAGCCGGTAGCCCGTCGATGCCAGGCACCTTCCGCCTTCCCATTCTACGGAGGGCACTCTCGAGCTCTTCGAGTGTGAGCGGTTCCTCCATAGCTCGCGCTATGTCAAGCGGCACCCGCCGGGTTAGGAGATCCAACATCACCTCCCCTCCCCCTACATCTACATCTCTCTCCTCGAAAAAGGACTGGTAATGGAGAGTGGCGGCGCGCACCATCTCATCCACCCCAGTCACGACTCTACCCTGCTCATCTATAATCCCCGTGTGTACATGTTTGACCTTTCCAGCCCGTACAGAGCTGAAGAAGGCTGCGGAGCACGTCTCGTCCTTCTCCATGAAGTCGTGACGTGTGCGCATCAAGTACCCACGAGCCCTACGTTCATATACTTCCCTAAGCCTCGCTTTAAGGGAGTCACAAGCCCGCTGATCTACAGTGCCGCTCTCGTTACCGACAGCGTACTCGAGCTCGAGAAGCCGTTGGAGACGAGACACCTCCCTCCTCGCCTCCCGCGCCTTCCTTCTACCGTACCTAACTGCAAAATCTCTGATCCGCTCCTTGGCTACCTCCCACCACTCCATCACACCCGTACAAAGCGGCCTGATCCCTTCCAGGCCCCGGAAGAAGACCGCAAAGGCGGCCACAAACTCATCCTGTTCCAAGACACTGGAGTTCAACCTCCAGTATCCTGGACCAAAAACCGGACCACCAGCCCGGACGCAAAAGAGCACCCCGTCGTGGTCGGAAAAGAAGGTCGGAATGACCCTGCCTGACAACAGGCCCAAGGATTCTGAAAAAAGAATGTAGTCCAGTCTCCTGGACACCCCCTGCGAGTTACGCCATGTGGGACTGTCCTGTCGAGGTGTTACTTCCCTCCCCCCATCAACTAACTTAAACAGCCTCATCAATCCCTCCAACTTTCTCACACTTGTATCCCCCCCTCCCCCCAGTTCACAATTGAAATCACCCCCGACAATAATGGATCTGTTTGTTACACAAAACGGAATTAACTCTTCAAACATTTCCCCCCTCTCCGCCACCCTCTGTGGACCATACACTGTAAATACCCTTAGTTTGCATCCTCGATAATCAATGTCTGCCCCTACTACCCTCCCCTGAATAACCACAAACACTTCCTCCACCCTCACCTCCCTACTCCCAAACAATATCCCTACCCCTGTAGAGTGAACCCCCCCCACACTCCATACAGACTCTCCCCACCCCCATTCCCTACTAAAGCTGACTACATCCCCACGGTCTTTTAAGTGCACCTCCTGCAGGAAACAAATGGTGGGTCTCTGGGTACCCACAAAATCAAACACTGCCCTCCTCTTAATCCTATCCCTTAAGCCTCTGACATTGAATGTCCCCACACATAAAGACCCATCCATTGTATTTTGCAGTGAAAAACACAGAACACATAAACATCAAATTACTTCTTCCCCGTACTTTGTGGACCCCCCAAAGTCAAAGGCTTGCCGAACAAGTTGCCGAACAAGGCGGGTTGGGCAGCAGTCCCCAACTCCCCTTCTTCAGCCCCCTCCTCCATCTCTGCGGACGCTGTCTCGGCCCCAGCCCCATTAGTCACCTGAGAAACCGTCCCCGCATCCGTTTCCTCCTGTGTTTCCGCCCATGACGCGGGAACCGTGTTCGGTCTCCCCCCACCCATTTCCTCCTCCCCGTCGTCCCCACTGACCGATAGCGGAGACACGGGCTCCGTCAACGGTGAGCCCAGCCCTTGCGTTGCCCCCATCCCTGGGGAATCAAACCCCACAGTCGTTAAGTTGTTCTCTACTGGGCCCCCCTCCTCGTCCCCCTTCCCCATGCTCCACTATCCCCCTCCCCTCCTCAGTAACTTGTCCCTCCCCCCCAGCCGTTTCACCCACTTCCTCATCTGTTGGAAACACCACCTCCCCTTCCTCCAGCCTGGCCTTCTTTCCCTCCCCCCCCCTCGCCATGCCTATTTTTCCTGCTCTTCTTTTTTCTGCCCTTTCCCCCAGACCCCCCCTCGGCAGCCCCTGCCGACCCTCCCTCACCCCTCTCGTCCACGGTAATGTCCTCGTCTTGCTCCTCCTCCGTCCCAGGCACAGGTCCCAGCTCCTGCCCAAGCTCCGATCCATCTTCCGATCCGGGCTCCAGGTCCAGCGCAATAACCGCTTCCGGTCCTTGTCCCGCACCGTCGCCCCGACCTCCGCTGTTACCGGCCTCTACCGCAGAGGCGTATGTCCGCCCTGGGCCGGTCCTCTCCTCCTCGCCTCTCGGGAATGGACATCTCTGGGTCTCGTGCCCGTAGGCCTTACAGTGACGACACCACACGAAGTCACACGCCCCCTCCTTGTGGCCGTGCTTCCTGCACTTCCTGCAATAAGGCGGCTGCCTATTGTAGAACAGGAAGCCTCTGTCTCCTGCAATACTAAACTGGGCCGGAGGGTGTGCCATCCCCTCAAAGCCATGAGGGTCCTCCCGCAGCAGCATCTGGAACTGCGTCTTGCCAGTCCAGAAACCCAATCCATCCATTATTTTTCTATTTCCGGCCAACACGTCCCCGAACACAGACAGAAATTTCATGACCTGGTCCCCCGTAACATAAGGGTTGTACATCTGTACAGTGACGAGCCTGAAGTTTGGCCTGTCCAAGTTCACAATGTCATAATCAGAAAAAGGTTTCTCACCCTCCTTTTTTTTGCAAATGTCCAACACGTCTTCGGCTACCCCAGCAGTGGTGAAGGTCACGTCGAAACTCCTCTCCAGTCCATTACTCTGCAGGCAGTAGACGTGGTCCACCTTCAGTCTGAGTTGCCCCATGAGTATATGTCGACCAAAGACTTCCCGTTGTGGCATTAGGTAAGCCGCCTTCTTCCACCGAAACCGTACTGTGTTCCGGAGTCCAGCCTTCGGCAACGTTGGATCTGACGTGGAAGCCATCTTGGATACGTCCTCGATTCCAGCCCCCACGTCGATCGTTCCAAACGTTGATCCTTCCAAATTGTACCAACCGTGGTTTTCCGCTCACTGTATCGTTCCAATTGATCTTAGCCAAAAGGCCGAGAAGCGATAACCCTTAAACTGACTGCGGTGAAGTCCGCTTCCTAGGCTAACGACATACCCACACGGTGTGATACCCACCTAGTCATCGTAATCCGCCGGCAGGCAATTTCTTTTTGCCAACGGCTGATTCGGTCTGGCTTATTAGCCAGGCTACACATGGAGGGCGTGGTTTGA
>NC_139711.1:1915000-1920000 GCF_964188405.1 Protomyctophum parallelum | reverse complement strand
ACCAGCCAGGTCTCCCTCCACCCTCCTGACCACACCCTCCACTCCCCAGTCTCTATTGTGCTGGACCAGATCCTGCCTGGCCAACCACAAGCCCCTTTTGTAGAGGCTAATAATCAGCCATAGCAGGAACCTGTCCGCCCTGTTCCTCACTGTGCTCCCCAACCCCCTCTCGACCTTAACCCAGTCCAGCACAAAATCTCCCTTGACCCTCCTTGATAGCTCCCCTGCCCTGTCCCACACTCCCCCTGCGAATGGACAGTCCCACATGACGTGCCTCACTGTCTCCCCACCTGTGCATGCCGCCCGGGGGCATCCAGGAGACCTCGCAATACCGTGCCGGTACATTTTGTCCCGCACCGGCAGGCAGCGGTGTAGCACAAGCCAATTGAAATCCTTGAGCCTGTTGTCTAGGCCCCGCGGCTGTATCCCCGACCACACTGTGGCGGGGATGCCAACCACGGGTGGGTCCTCCATCTACGACCTCACCTCCGACCAGAGCACTCTGTGCTCCAGGCCGATGGCCGGGTCCAAGGCTACAGGATGAGCCCGCAGCCACCTTGCCGCGTGTTGGTAGTGCATCGGCAGCTGCTCCACCCGGGGGGTCTGGTTGTCCCAGACCATCAGGCGCCTTGCCGAGTTAGTGAAATACAGCCGTAGGAAGTAGCCTGATGGATGAACCACCGGAGCGGCCAGTTCCCTAAGTAAAAACGAAACAGAAATGCAGTCCAGTTTCAGCGGGAGGTGTGGCACATCTCTCCCGCCTGCCTCGATGTCGGCCAGCATCCGGGCCCTCGCCACGTACTCGTACCGACCTCCCCAAAGGAAGTCAAATACGGTCCGGACGAGAGACCTTCGCATGCTGGCCGGCAACGGGTACACGTACGCCAAGTACAGGAGAGACGGCAATATGTCTACCTTCAGAACTAGGACCTTTCCAATCAAGGTCAGAGTCCTAGTCTTCCAGAGACCTAGCTTCCTCTGGACTGCCAACAGACGCCTGGTCCAGTTGGCCGTGGCGTTCTGGGCTGCCTCAAAATCGACCCCCAAGATCCTCAGGGGCCCTTCACAGAGCGACAGCCCCCCTGGTACCTCCGTCCTACTTCTCCACCGCCCAAAGAACTTAACCGAGGACTTGGCGAGATTGAGATCTGCACCAGACGCCCGGCCAAATTCCTGGAAAATCTCCAAAGAACGTGTTAGGCTAGCGTCGTTGTCCAATAGCAGGGTGGTATCATCTGCGTACTGAGACAACTTCACCCTCAGGCCTCCGCTACCTGGTACCAGGAATCCCGACACACCCACGTCAGCCCTAATGGCTTCCGCTAGGGGCTCCATATAAAGGACGTAGAGAAGGGGTGACAGCGGACCCCCGAGTGCAACCTGAAGAACTCCCCAAGGTGACCGTTAACAGAAACCGTGCTCCCCGCTGCTGCGTACAATGTACGCAGCCACCCAACAAAAACCCTACCAAACCCTAGCCTATCCAAAACACGAAAAAGAAAACCCAAGTGAACCCTATCAAACGCCTTTGCCTGGTCGAGACCAACCACCATTAGTGGCAGGTGCCTGTCTTCCGCCCATGCGATGGCGTCCCTGATGAGGAGGAGATTCCACCTCAAGGAACGCCCCGCCACTCCACACGTCTGATCCTCGTGGACGACGTAGGGGAGTGCTGTGCCTAGTCTGTCCGCAAGGACCTTTGCTAGCAGTTTATAGTCAACACACAGCATGGTCAATGGTCTCCAATTCTTTAAGTCGGAGGCGTCTCCCTTCTTAAAAAGGAGGGAAATCACCCCCTTGGCCAAAGACCCTCCCAAAACTCCTGTGCGGAGTACTTCGGATAACACCTCCAGGACGACCGGACCAAGTATATCCCAAAACTTGAGGTAAAACTCAGCCGGTAGCCCGTCGATGCCAGGCACCTTCCGCCTTCCCATTCTACGGAGGGCACTCTCGAGCTCTTCGAGTGTGAGCGGTTCCTCCATAGCTTGCGCTATGTCAAGCGGCACCCGCCGGGTTAGGAGATCCAACATCACCTCCCCTCCCCCTACATCTACATCTCTCTCCACGAAAAAGGACTGGTAATGGAGAGTGGCGGCACGCACCATCTCATCCACCCCAGTCACAACGCTACCCTGATCATCTAAGATCCCCGTGTGTACATGTTTGACCTTTCCAGCCCGTACAGAGCTGAAAAAGGCTGCGGAGCACGTCTCGTCCTTCTCCATGAAGTCGTGACGCGTGCGCATCAGGTACCCACGAGCCCTACGTTCATAGACATCCCTAAGCCTCGCTTTGAGGGAGTCACAAGCTCGCTGATCTACAGCGCCGCTCTCGTTACCGACAGCGTAATCGAGCTCGAGAAGCCGTTGGAGACGAGACACCTCCCTCCTCGCCTCCCGCGCCTTCTTTCTACCGTACCTAACTGCAAAATCTCTGATCCGCTCCTTGGCTACTTCCCACCACTCCATCACACCCGTACAAAGCGACCTGATCCCTTCCAGGCCCCGGAAGAAGTCAGCAAAGGTGGCCACGAACTCATCCTGTTCCAGGACACTGGAGTTCAACCTCCAGTATCCCGGACCAAAGACCGGACCACCAGCCTGGACGCAGAAGAGCACTCCGTCGTGGTCGGAAAAGAAAGTCGGAATGATCCTGCCCGACAACAGGCCCAAGGATTCAGAAAACAGAATGTAGTCCAGTCTCCTGGACACCCCCCGCGAGTTCCGCCATGTGGGACCGTCCAGTCGCGGTGTGACTTTCCTCCCCCCATCAGCTAGCTTGAACAGCCTCATCATCCCCTCCACTTTTCTCACACTTGCATCCCCCCCTCCTCCCAGTTCACAATTGAAATCTCCCCCCACAATAATGACTCTGTTTGTGACACAGTAAGGCACCATCTCTTCAAACATTTCCCCCCTCTCTGCCACCCTCTGTGGACCATACACCGCAAACACTCTCAACTTGCAGTCTCGGTAGACTATGTCCGCCCCCACTACCCTCCCCTGCTTCACTACAAACACCTCTTCCACCCTCACCTCCCTACTCCCAAACAGTATCCCCACCCCTGAAGAGTGAACCCCTCCCACACTCCATACCGACTCCCCCCACACCCATTCCCTACTAAATCTAAGCACATCCCCACGATCCCTCAGGTGCACCTCTTGCAAAAAACAAATTGTAGGTCCCTGAGCTCTCACAAAATCAAATACAGTCCTTCTCTTGACATTGTCCCTCAGACCCCTCACATTGAATGAACCCACACTCAGAGACCCATACATTTTCAAATTATAGCAAACAAAAACGACACACAACAAAAATAAACACATCAGGGTCCATCTGGAACCACTTTAGAAACCAACTCCGTTCCATCTTTTATGTCCGATTCGGTCAGAACAATGCCCCCCCCTTGTCCACCCTCATCTTCACTCTGCTCCAATCTTGTCCCCCCCTCCGCTTCCTTACTTCCCCCCAGGGCTAACACATCCGAGTCCACCTGCAGACTCCCTTCCTTAAAAAGCCCCTCCATAACCCCTCCCTTTAGCTCTCTTGGGGTCTGTGCCTGGTCAAAACTTGACAAGTTGCTGTTCCCCCATAACTCCTGCCCCATTTCTTCCCCACCCCCCTCCCGCACCTCCTCTCCTCCCCCCTCCCTCCTATCTTGCCCCTCCTCCCCAACCGCCTCTTCCTCCGCCTCCACTGTTGAAACCACCGACTCCCCCCCCTCCATTCTGGCCTTCTTCCCCTCTCTGCCCTCGGCGTTTCTGGTTTTCCTACTCTTTTTCTTCCTAACATTCCCCCCTGCCCCCCCCCCCCCCGGCTGACCCCTCCGCCCCCACCCTCTCCCATCTGGTCTGTACATTCCACGTAAATGTCCCCCTCTCCGCTGCTCCCGACCCCGCCTCCCCCCACACTGTCCATCTGCCGCTCCTCCCCATCCCCCGTAGCACCTCCTCCAGGCTCCTCCTCCGTCATCGGCTCCGGTCCAGCATCCGATTCAGACTCCAGGTTCAGGGCAAGGACCGCTTCCGGTTCCAGCTCCGCACCGTCCCCCCGTCCTCCGCTCTCGCCGGCTCCGGCCGCTCTGGCATACGCCCTCCTTGGGCAAGTCCTGTCCTCGTGTTCTTTACTCCCACAAACTCCGCAGGCCCTCGGGAATGGGCACCTGTAGGACTCGTGCCCGTAGGCCGTGCAGTGGCGACACCACACAAAGCCGCAAGCGCCCTCCTTGTGGCCATGCTTCTTGCACCTCCTGCAGTAAGGCGGTTGCCTATTATAAAACAGGAATCCCTTGTCTCCGGCGATGCTGAATTGGGCCGGAGGATGCGCCATCCCCTCAAAGCCACTTTGGTCGTCCCGTAGCAGTACCTGGAACTGGGTCTTGCCAGTCCAGAAGCCCAACCCATCTGCGATCTTTCGATTTCCAGCCAACACTTCCCCATACACGGACAGAAACTTTGTGATCTGTTCCCCTGTGACGTACGGGTTGTACATCTGTACAGTAATTAGCTTGAAATTAGGCCTGTCCAGGTTCAAAATTTCATGGTCTGAAAATGGTTTCTCACCCTCCTTCCTCTTGCAGATGTCCAACACGTCCTCAGCTACACCGGTGGAGGTGAACGTCACATCAAAACTCCTCTCCAGTGCGTTGTTCTGTAGGCAGTAGACATGCTCCACCTTCAGCTTGAGCTGGCCCAACAATATGCTCCGTCCAAACGCCTCGCGCTGCAGCATTGAGTACGCTGGCTTCCTCCATCAAAACCTCACTGTATTCCGTAGACCAGCCTTTGGCAATGTTTGCCCAGACGTGGAAGCCATCTTGGATGCGTTGGACGCTCCCGGCCCCCACGTCAATCGTTCCAATTGTCGATCGTTCCAAATGGTTGTTCAGCGTTCAGCTTTCACCTTGATCTTAGCCAAAAGGCAGAGAAGCGATAACCCTTAAACTGACTGCTGTGAAGTCCGCTTCCAGGCTAACGACATACCCACACGGTGTGATA
>NC_139711.1:1892500-1900000 GCF_964188405.1 Protomyctophum parallelum | reverse complement strand
TGAAGATTCCAGGGGGGTGCTTAAGAGTGGGTACCCGGGTTCGGATGGAGAGCCGGGTTGTGGGTTTAGCTGGCTTCGGGCCTGGCACCCCGGTGGGGGCCCAAGGCCCCCAGGGGCCGCGTGGAGAGCCGGGCAAAATGCCACATTGTGTGTTTTTCACACTTTTCATGCTTTTCAACGCTTTGAAGATTTTTCACTTGCACTCCGGAATTCATGTACTCCTTCCGTCCCCCTCCCCCTCGGCCACACCCCCGCCCACATTGGGGGCGTGGTTGAACAACGTGGGTGTGGCCTATCGGCTCAGGGCTGCGGTTTAAAGCTACGGCCGTTGCTTGTCGCCTTGGGGGGTGTGGTTTAAGGCTGTGGTCTTGGCCTATCGGCTGGAGGGGGGGGGTTGTTTAAGATGTGGGCGTGGTCTGTCGGCTTGGGAGGGTGTGGTTTAAAGCTCGGGTGTGGCCTATCACCTCAGGGGTATGGTTCAAAGCTGTGGGCGTGGCCTAACAGCTCGGCGGGCATGTTGTTTGGCCTGTTGGATTGGGGTTGCGGTTTAATTATGTGGGTGCGGCCTATACGCTTTGGGGGGGGGGGGCAACAAGTTAGTGCTGCACATGATCTAGTGTTTTGTCATTCAGTCTGCCGACATGAAAATGCTTACAGCACCTGGTATTCCCAGGCAGTCTCCCATCCAAGTACTGACCAGGCCCTATCCTGCTTAGCTTCCGAGATCGGACGAGATCGGGCGTGTTTTTTTTTTAAATCTTTTTATTATAAAAATATTCAAATTAAAACATTTTTTACATCTTCCAACATGATTGTAACATTATATTGCTCACACACAGTTTGTTACATCACCTTTTCTCAAACAAAAAAATAAATAAATAAACATTTAGACATTCCGTCAATGCATTCCCATTTTCTTTTCCCCTCCTTTTTTTAGAAGTTGAAGTCCAGTTTATCACTCCCATTTCTTGAGATAAACCCACTCCCTTTCACAAAATATTTATCAAAGGAGACTCTATCCATATGTTTATACACCAAAAGAATACTTTTCCTCATAATTGATTCAAAATATGTCCAGACCTTCAACTTTTTCCCCTCAAAATGAGCCATGTTCCTCCTAAGCCAAACTGCTAACCTGCCATGACTCATAGCATAATTTAACAGATTCACATTATCCACTTTGCTTTTTTTACATGTTCCGAAAAGTAATGACATTTTCCAATCCTGTGAATCTACTAATTCACTTTTCCAGTTTTTTTGTAAAAACCCTTTAAGTCTCATTTGAAACACTTTCAGCTCTTTACATTCCACAAACATATGCATTAAACTTTCTGGTTCTAAACCGCAAACATCACATTCTCTTTTTATATTCCTGTTAATCTGATGCAAAACCACATTGTTGTAGATCCTGTTATGCCTCAGTTTAAAGTCCAGATCTTCACATTCAATACTGTTATACTTCACGTTCAGGTTCTGCCATATTACTTTCACATCTATACCTGTAATCAGTTTAGGCCATACATTTTCAGAAGCAGGGGCTTTGATTTCTTTTTCTAGAAACTTTCTATAAATCGTTTTAGCTACAACCGTTGCTACACCTCTCTTGTGTTCACCTTCTCCAAAAAACAGAACAGGGAATGTAACCAGCGTTTCGCCAATACTCTTACTTCGTATCATTTCACTCCAGCATTCTGGTAAGCTGCCTTTAATTCTGTCATATGTGTTAATCACAGTTCTTGGCCTGATTTCATCGTTCCATTCCAACAGGCAGTCAACTATTCCTTGATCAGGTAGGAAACCTGGTACATATTCATAAACCACATCTTTCACCTGTCTTACCCCTGCACCCATAAAGGTCTTCTCATACAAAGTTCTACCATCACACTTGATTTTATGGTTTAGAAACAATGGTTGATGCATAATAACATCTATGGTTTTACATTCATAATTCACATGAGGCAGAAATTCACCCCAGGCACTGAATACTTCCTTGTAGAAGTCGGGCACATGTTCATACATTGTTTTTTTCAAAGACATAAGCAAACCATTCTCCCCACATCCGCTACTCTGATTTACATATTCTCTGAAGAAGTGTTTCCACCCATAGTCCACTTCCCCATACAAGTACTTTTTCACAGTTTTTACTCGAATAGCTTTCCTTTTGATATTCAGATCGACCAATTTTAAACCACCTTCCTCAAAATTACCTATCAAGGTCTTGCTGGAAATTCGAACTCCTCTACCGCTCCATAGAAAATCAGTTATAATACAGTTTATCTCATTTAAAACCCAATCAGGGAGATCAATGGCTCCCAAAATATAATTACATTTTGACAAAATTAGAGCATTTATAACCACCACCTTCCCCTTCAGTTTCAAAAACCTTTGTTTCCAGAAATTCATCACCTGTTTTATTTTATTTAACACCCCAGTCCATGTGAGGTCCCTTGCTTCTTTCTCTTTTACACCCAGATTTACACCTAGTATTTTAATATAGTCCTTTGCTACTATGAAGGGGATATCACCACCCCGTGTTTCTACTTGCCCAACATACATTATTTCTGACTTCTCTATATTGATCTTTGCCCCTGAGGCCTTCCCATAAACATCAAGGTGACCCATAATTATTTTGATACTGTCCATATTTCTTACTGTAAAAGATGTGTCATCCGCATATTGTTGGATTACACTTTGACCATTCCCTGGAATTCCCACACATTTAATCCCTGTATCACTTTTTATCAGGGTTGCTAAGGGTTCTGTGGAAACACTATACAAAATGGCCGACAGGGGGCAGCCTTGTCTCACTGACCTTTCCAAAGGAAAAGTGTCAGTCAGCACTCCATTACACTTTACACAGCTCTTGGCATTACTATAGACCGATTCCGTACCGGTTTCATGGTTGCAGCCTACGTATTTCCTGTAGGCGGACTCGACATAGCTGCGGGAGTAAAACCCTCACCAGGCGCACCTCTTCCACTACAGTGAACGGCAGAGTGACTGATGTTAGTTTGCCTCAAACTTTACTCCTTTACCTGCTTTTTTACTAACACTAACATTACAAAGATGCCCAGAACATCGAGATGAACCTGTGTAGTTTATGGCTGCTCCAACAGTAGTGGCAACATAAAAAAAAAAAAAAAAACGGAATGTCTAATATCCACCTCGGTGGCGGAGACCAGAGCCATTGAGTAATGGTTGAGACAAAGCAGTGAAGGGTCCTGAAAGATACGTAATTTCAGTCTTACCCAATACCCAATCTTTCTGTTTTATGAACACAAGGCTGCTGTATTTTATACCTCATACTAAGCATTTAAAGTATGAGGCATAAAGTACAGCAGCCTTGTGTTAATAAACAGAAAGATTTGGTATTGCGTTATGTATCTTTCACTGCTTTGTCTCAACCATTACTCAATGGCTCTGGTCTCCGCCACAGCGGTGGATATTAGACATTCCGTTTTTTTTTTTTTTTTATGTTGCCACTACTGTTGGAGCAGCCATAAACTACACAGGTTCATCTCGATGTTCTGGGCATCTTTGTAATGTTAGTGTTAGTAAAAAAGCAGGTAAAGGAGTAAAGTTTGAGGCAAACTAACATCAGTCACTCTGCCGTTCACTGTAGTGGAAGAGGTGCGCCTGGTGAGGGTTTTACTCCCGCAGCTATGTCGAGTCCGCCTACAGGAAATACGTAGGCTGCGACCATGAAACCGGTACGGAATCGGTCTATACAGGAGCTGAATCCATTTAATGAGCCTAGGCCCAAAACCATATCTCTCCATTGTTTTGAATAGAAAATTATGCTGAACTCTATCAAAAGCTTTATTCAAGTCTATATTTAAGACAATACCACCTTCTCCATCATTATTCATGTGGTGAATCACATCTCGCATGGTGCATATTATGTCTGCAATATCTCTACCTGGCACACTGTATGCCTGCGTAGAAGATATAATGCTACCCAAAACCTTTTTAATTCTATTTGCCAAAATCTTTGCAATAATTTTGTAGTCATTATTCAAGAGGCTGATTGGCCTGTAGTTCTCTAATTTCAGTTTACTTCCCTTATTTTTATACAAAATTACGATTACACCAGTTGACATGGATTTTGACACCTGCTGTTCTCCCTCCATATGCCTGTAGACCCTTAAAAGTATAGGTGCCAGCACATCTGAAAAAGTTTTATAAAATTCTCCTGTTAGCCCATCTGAGCCTGGACTCTTGTTAGGCTGAATACAATTTATAGCCTCTTTAACCTCATCAATCAAAATATCCTCGTCACATAGCTGTTTCTCACATTCACTCATTTTGACAGTCACCTTGTTCAGTACATTCTCAACACAATAGTTGTCATCTTCACTTTTCCGGAATAAATCCCTGTAAAAAGATTCCACCGTTTCTAGAACGCTTACAAAGTCTTTGACCTTTTCACCATTTTTATTTTCTAATTCATGAATATAGTTCCTCTTTTGCTTAGTTTTTTCAAGCCCTAGGAAGAAGGAGGTACATTTTTCACCCTCTACAGCATACTGTGCCCTGCTCCTCACAATTGCCCCCATACACTTGTTATTCTCATATTTATCTAACTCAGCTTTTGCTTTCAAGTAATTTTCAACATTGTAGTTCACATTATTGCCAGCATTTTCAATTTCCTTTGACAGTTTTTCTCTCAATTCATTTTCCTCTTGTTTTTTCCTGAAGTGACTTTGTTTTGCATATCTGATGCTTACAGTCTTAATCTTCTTTTTCAGAGCCTCCCACCATGCACTAGCATTGCTATGCATCATTGGATTATCCATCTCAAATTGAATACATTTTTTAATCATTTCCCTATAGATTTCCTCACTCAGCAAACTTGAATTTAGACACCATATACCTCCACCTCTCTCTTGTTCCTCTTTCAGGGTAATTTTAAAGGATAGCATGGCATGGTCACTTAGGCTAGTAAACTTGTACTGTACTTGTTTTATATATTTGGCTATATCCCTCTTTACAACACATAAGTCAATTCTGCTCTGTTTAAGTTCTCCCATCACCACTTGCCTTCTGGAGAACCCTCTTGTGTTGGGATTGTCCTCTCTCCATTTGTCTAAAAGGTCATTTTCCTCCATCATCTTTAGAAAAACATTCCTAGATGAATCATATTTATACTTAGCATTTCTCACAGCATCCATTCTACAACATTTCATATTAAAGTCTCCAACCAAAATGCAATTCCCTACACTTAGGGGCTTTAACTGTCCAAACAGGTCTTTTCGTTCCAGCTCTACATTAGGAGCATATACATTTATTAATTTGAATATTGTGTTCTGGTATTCAAATTCGACCACCAGAACCCTCCCCTTGTTGTCAGATATGGTTTGCATTACATTATCCACCACCCCTTTTCTGATCAGGATAGCAACACCACAGGACTTCTCACTATAGTTGTTGACATATATAAGATCTCTCCACTTTGTTTTTACATTGTCCATTATAGCCTCCGTCCAGCATGTTTCTTGCAGGCAGATTATGTCAGAGTTACATGAAAGGAGGACTTGTTCTAACTTCAGTAAGTTCCTCAGACCATTTGCATTAAAGGATGTTATGCAAATCATAAGTAGTATGTAAGAAAAAAACATAAACATGACCCGTTACCTATTTTCTGGCACTTTTCTCATTGGCTCTTCTTCTTTCTTCCATGGCCTTTCTCTTTAGTCTATTCATGGCCTCTGGATTCAAGTCCATTTCATCATCTGAGAGCACTGGGTCTGCCTCAGGGGTTTTGGGTGGCACCTGCTGCTTCTCTTGGGCCAATTCTCTTTTCCTCATCTCCGCTCCAGATGCAGGACTAGGGGATATCCCCCCCCTTGTCCTAACTGCACCCCGTGCTCTGCCCCCATCCGTTTTAGGGCTCCCGAAAACACGGCCAAGGCCACTTCTGGAGTTCTCCACACCAGTGGACTCATCCATGGAGGTACTCACATGGTCACTGGGGGGCGGGGCAGGACCTGCAGAAGGACCCACACCACCCACCCTCTCAATCTTTCCCTCCACAGACAAATCCATCTCCTCCACGACACCATCCATGCTGCTCCCGATGTCAGCAGCCACCCCAGACGCACGGTGGGCCACAGTGCATCCCTGGCTGGCACGCGGCTCCTCTCCTTCTCTCGGAGGCGCATGCTGGTGGCCACCTCCACTCTCCACCGCCTCCCTCTCCACTGCTGACGTCTCCTCCACTGCTTGTCTCTCAGCTGGTTGCACCTCCTCTCTCTCTGCCAAAGGCGTCTCGTCGACCACCTCCGTCTCAGTTGGCGGTGCCGCTGTTATGTCCTCGCCTTCCTCCTCTTCCTCCACCTCCTCCTCCAGCCCTTTATCCTCAGGCTCCGAGAAAAACTCCTCACTCTCCTCTCTCGTGGTGCCACATTGTCTTGCGTAATGTCCTTGCTGACGGCATTTGAAGCATACAAATTCCGGGCAATCAATCATGATGTGCCCAGGCCGAATACACAGTCTACAGACTTTCACCTGCCTGTCATGGATCACTCTGAAGTATTCCGCTCCCTGCAGGGTGTCAAATTTCGTGGAATAAGGCAGAGATACAACCTCTTTAGGGAACCTCACTTTGACAAAGCGGGTGCCCTCTGCAATGTCAGTTCCTGGCCACACTCTCCTCTTAATGGGGGAGACAGCAATCACCCCCCATATCATCAGCTTTGTTAGGATTTCATTGTCTGTGATGTAAGCTGGCAGGGCCATGAATGACACCACCAGCTCATTTTTGCTTAGTTCTTTTGAAACAACAATGTTATCCCCAATCTTCAATCCATCCATCAGCTTTTCCTTACCATTTTCATCTTGCATCGTTAGTTCATATTTCTTTGGCGTCTTGAATCTGCATGCAAGCACTGTTCCACACTCCTCCTTCACCTTCTTCAATAACTGCATCATAGTAACTCTTTCTTCTCCCAATATCTCCGCCTCAACAGTCAGCTCTTTTTCATAAGTCCGGCAAGCTTGGTCATTGCTTTCATGTCGATCCTCATTGTGCAGTGCCATTTTATCCGTCCAAATAAACAAAATACTTTCCCCCAGACAGCCAAGGCTGTTGGGGGAATACAAAAACAGGAAAAAAAACCAAGAAAAAAGTATGAAAAACAGCCAGAACTACCAAACAACCAGCCTCTCTCAAACAAACACTCTGGCCACACTCTGCTGTACTTCCTCAAGGGGCGTGTTCAGGGTGGTATGGCCGTAAGCGACAGCAGAGGTGGCCGGAACGGCTCTTGTACAGTAGATGACAGTACATTTCTTTGACCACAGAAACATGGTTAAAACAATATGTGTCAGCCACAGCTCTATTTATTACAAACAGGGCGTTATTTTTCCATTCAACAAGGCGGAAGAGAGTGCACCGTTCCCGACGGCACTGCAATGCCGGGTCGATGCGTGGAGTGAACGGAGCAAGCCCCTTTTTCAACTCCTCAGTCAAAAAATGCGTTTAATATTTAGTCCCCATAT
>NC_139711.1:1820000-1822500 GCF_964188405.1 Protomyctophum parallelum | reverse complement strand
GACAGTACATTTCTTTGACCACAGAAACATGGTTAAAACAATATGTGTCAGCCACAGCTCTATTTATTAAAAACAGGGCGTTATTTTTCCATTCAACAAGGCGGAAGAGAGTGCACCGTTCCCGACGGCACTGCAATGCCGGGTCGATGCGTGGAGTGAACGGAGCAAGCCCCTTTTTCAACTCCTCAGTCAAAAAATGCGTTTAATATTTAGTCCCCATATAGGGGACATGTCAGATATTAAACTGATAAGAACAGATACTACACTTGATCTTAGCCAAAAGGCCGAGAAGCGATAACCCTTAAACTGACTGCTGTGAAGTCCGCTTCCTAGGCTAACGACATACCCACACGGTGTGATACCCACCTAGTCATCGTAATCCGCCGGCAGGCAATTTCTTTTTGCCAACGGCTGATTCGGTCTGGCTTATTAGCCAGGCTACACATGGGGGGCGTGGTTTGAAAATGTGGGTGTGGCCTATCTGGGGCCATTGTCACTTGCGCCCCCAAGTGGGAATCGAACCCACAGTAGTAACTGACTCTATGCATTAGAGTCAGTTACATTGACCACTACGCCATTACCCCACCTCTACCTTGAACAGATACAGTTTATATATAAAGGGATATTAGCTGGGTTTAAATAGAGCTAGAATGTTTAAACAGTACTGCTTCGGATCATGTTAAAAGCACCATTGTCCCCAAGGTGGATTCGAACCACCAACCTCTCGGTTTGCAGCCTAGCGCACTAGTCCACAGCGCCACACAAGGCTGTTAAGTGTTGAAGCAAAAGTGTGTGTATTGAATATGGATTTGGAGTCCCAGGGGCACGGCCGCTGTGCGCCCCGGAGCCAATGGTGAAGATTCCAGGGGGGTGCTTAAGAGTGGGTACCCGGGTTCGGATGGAGAGCCGGGTTGTGGGTTTAGCTGGCTTCGGGCCTGGCACCCCGGTGGGGGCCCAAGGCCCCCAGGGGCCGCGTGGAGAGCCGGGCAAAATACCACATTGTGTGTTTTTCACACTTTTCATGCTTTTCAACGCTTTGAAGATTTTTCACTTGCACTCCGGAATTCATGTACTCCTTCCGTCCCCCTCCCCCTCGGCCACACCCCCGCCCACATTGGGGGCGTGGTTGAACAACGTGGGTGTGGCCTATCGGCTCAGGGCTGCGGTTTAAAGCTACGGCCGTTGCTTGTCGCCTTGGGGGGTGTGGTTTAAGGCTGTGGTCTTGGCCTATCGGCTGGAGGGGGGGGGTTGTTTAAGATGTGGGCGTGGTCTGTCTGCTTGGGAGGGTGTGGTTTAAAGCTCGGGTGTGGCCTATCACCTCAGGGGTATGGTTCAAAGCTGTGGGCGTGGCCTAACAGCTCGGCGGGCATGTTGTTTGGCCTGTTGGATTGGGGTTGCGGTTTAATTATGTGGGTGCGGCCTATACGCTTTGGGGGGGGGGCAACAAGTTAGTGCTGCACATGATCTAGTGTTTTGTCATTCAGTCTGCCGACATGAAAATGCTTACAGCACCTGGTATTCCCAGGCAGTCTCCCATCCAAGTACTGACCAGGCCCTATCCTGCTTAGCTTCCGAGATCGGACGAGATCGGGCGTGTTCAGGGTGGTATGGCCGTAAGCGACAGCAGAGGTGGCCGGCACGGCTTATGTACACAGCAGATGGCTTTGGCCAATGTATTTCATGAAAAAGCTTACGGCACCTGGTATTCCCAGGCAGTCTCCCATCCAAGTACTGACCAGGCCCTACCCTGCTTAGCTTCCGAGATCGGACGAGATCGGGCGTGTTCAGGGTGGTATGGCCGTAAGCGACAGCAGAGGTGGCCGGAACGGCTCTTGTACAGTAGATGACAGTACATTTCTTTGACCACAGAAACATGGTTAAAACAATATGTGTCAGCCACAGATCTATTTATTACAAACAGGGCGTTATTTTTCCATTCAACAAGGCGGAAGAGAGTGCACCGTTCCCGACGGCACTGCAATGCCGGGACGATGCGTGGAGTGAACGGAGCAAGCCCCTTTTTCAACTCCTCAGTCAAAAAATGCGTTTAATATTTAGTCCCCATATAGGGGACATGTCAGATATTAAACTGATAAGAACAGATACTACACTTGATCTTAGCCAAAAGGCCGAGAAGCGATAACCCTTAAACTGACTGCTGTGAAGTCCGCTTCCTAGGCTAACGACATACCCACACGGTGTGATACCCACCTAGTCATCGTAATCCGCCGGCAGGCAATTTCTTTTTGCCAACGGCTGATTCGGTCTGGCTTATTAGCCAGGCTACACATGGGGGGCGTGGTTTGAAAATGTGGGTGTGGCCTATCTGGGGCCATTGTCACTTGCACCCCCAAGTGGGAATCGAACCCACAGTAGTAACTGACTCTATGCATTAGAGTCAGTTACATTGACCACTACGCCATTACCCCACCTCCACCTTGAACAGATACAGTTTATATATAAAGGGATATTAGCTGGGTTTAAATAGAGCTAGAATGTT
>NC_139711.1:1805000-1810000 GCF_964188405.1 Protomyctophum parallelum | reverse complement strand
CTTTGGGGGGGGGGCAACAAGTTAGTGCTGCACATGATCTAGTGTTTTGTCATTCAGTCTGCCGACATGAAAATGCTTACAGCACCTGGTATTCCCAGGCAGTCTCCCATCCAAGTACTGACCAGGCCCTATCCTGCTTAGCTTCCGAGATCGGACGAGATCGGGCGTGTTCAGGGTGGTATGGCCGTAAGCGACAGCAGAGGTGGCCGGCACGGCTTATGTACACAGCAGATGGCTTTGGCCAATGTATTTCATGAAAAAGCTTACGGCACCTGGTATTCCCAGGCAGTCTCCCATCCAAGTACTGACCAGGCCCTACCCTGCTTAGCTTCCGAGATCGGACGAGATCGGGCGTGTTCAGGGTGGTATGGCCGTAAGCGACAGCAGAGGTGGCCGGAACGGCTCTTGTACAGTAGATGACAGTACATTTCTTTGACCACAGAAACATGGTTAAAACAATATGTGTCAGCCACAGCTCTATTTATTACAAACAGGGCGTTATTTTTCCATTCAACAAGGCGGAAGAGAGTGCACCGTTCCCGACGGCACTGCAATGCCGGGACGATGCGTGGAGTGAACGGAGCAAGCCCCTTTTTCAACTCCTCAGTCAAAAAATGCGTTTAATATTTAGTCCCCATATAGGGGACATGTCAGATATTAAACTGATAAGAACAGATACTACACTTGATCTTAGCCAAAAGGCCGAGAAGCGATAACCCTTAAACTGACTGCTGTGAAGTCCGCTTCCTAGGCTAACGACATACCCACACGGTGTGATACCCACCTAGTCATCGTAATCCGCCGGCAGGCAATTTCTTTTTGCCAACGGCTGATTCGGTCTGGCTTATTAGCCAGGCTACACATGGGGGGCGTGGTTTGAAAATGTGGGTGTGGCCTATCTGGGGCCATTGTCACTTGCACCCCCAAGTGGGAATCGAACCCACAGTAGTAACTGACTCTATGCATTAGAGTCAGTTACATTGACCACTACGCCATTACCCCACCTCCACCTTGAACAGATACAGTTTATATATAAAGGGATATTAGCTGGGTTTAAATAGAGCTAGAATGTTTAAACAGTACTGCTTCGGATCATGTTAAAAGCACCATTGTCCCCAAGGTGGATTCGAACCACCAACCTCTCGGTTTGCAGCCAAGCGCACTAGTCCACAGCGCCACACAAGGCTGTTGAGTGTTGAAGCAAAAGTGTGTGTATTGAATATGGATTTGGAGTCCCAGGGGCACGGCCGCTGTGCGCCCCGGAGCCAATGGTGAAGATTCCAGGGGGGTGCTTAAGAGTGGGTACCCGGGTTCGGATGGAGAGCCGGGTTGTGGGTTTAGCTGGCTTCGGGCCTGGCACCCCGGTGGGGGCCCAAGGCCCCCAGGGGCCGCGTGGAGAGCCGGGCAAAATGCCACATTGTGTGTTTTTCACACTTTTCATGCTTTTCAACGCTTTGAAGATTTTTCACTTGCACTCCGGAATTCATGTACTCCTTCCGTCCCCCTCCCCCTCGGCCACACCCCCGCCCACATTGGGGGCGTGGTTGAACAACGTGGGTGTGGCCTATCGGCTCAGGGCTGCGGTTTAAAGCTACGGCCGTTGCTTGTCGCCTTGGGGGGTGTGGTTTAAGGCTGTGGTCTTGGCCTATCGGCTGGAGGGGGGGGGTTGTTTAAGATGTGGGCGTGGTCTGTCTGCTTGGGAGGGTGTGGTTTAAAGCTCGGGTGTGGCCTATCACCTCAGGGGTATGGTTCAAAGCTGTGGGCGTGGCCTAACAGCTCGGCGGGCATGTTGTTTGGCCTGTTGGATTGGGGTTGCGGTTTAATTATGTGGGTGCGGCCTATACGCTTTGGGGGGGGGGCAACAAGTTAGTGCTACACATGATCTAGTGTTTTGTCATTCAGTCTGCCGACATGAAAATGCTTACAGCACCTGGTATTCCCAGGCAGTCTCCCATCCAAGTACTGACCAGGCCCTATCCTGCTTAGCTTCCGAGATCGGACGAGATCGGGCGTGTTCAGGGTGGTATGGCCGTAAGCGACAGCAGAGGTGGCCGGCACGGCTTATGTACACAGCAGATGGCTTTGGCCAATGTATTTCATGAAAAAGCTTACGGCACCTGGTATTCCCAGGCAGTCTCCCATCCAAGTACTGACCAGGCCCTACCCTGCTTAGCTTCCGAGATCGGACGAGATCGGGCGTGTTCAGGGTGGTATGGCCGTAAGCGACAGCAGAGGTGGCCGGAACGGCTCTTGTACAGTAGATGACAGTACATTTATTTGACCACAGAAACATGGTTAAAACAATATGTGTCAGCCACAGCTCTATTTATTACAAACAGGGCGTCATTTTTCCATTCAACAAGGCGGAAGAGAGTGCACCGTTCCCGACGGCACTGCAATGCCGGGTCGATGCGTGGAGTGAACGGAGCAAGCCCCTTTTTCAACTCCTCAGTCAAAAAATGCGTTTAATATTTAGTCCCCATATAGGGGACATATCAGATATTAAACTGATAAGAACAGATACTACACTTGATCTTAGCCAAAAGGCCGAGAAGCGATAACCCTTAAACTGACTGCTGTGAAGTCCGCTTCCTAGGCTAACGACATACCCACACGGTGTGATACCCACCTAGTCATCGTAATCCGCCGGCAGGCAATTTCTTTTTGCCAACGGCTGATTCGGTCTGGCTTATTAGCCAGGCTACACATGGGGGGCGTGGTTTGAAAATGTGGGTGTGGCCTATCTGGGGCCATTGTCACTTGCACCCCCAAGTGGGAATCGAACCCACAGTAGTAACTGACTCTATGCATTAGAGTCAGTTACATTGACCACTACGCCATTACCCCACCTCCACCTTGAACAGATACAGTTTATATATAAAGGGATATTCGCTTGGTTTAAATAGAGCTAGAATGTTTAAACAGTACTGCTTCGGATCATGTTAAAAGCACCATTGTCCCCAAGGTGGATTCGAACCACCAACCTCTCGGTTTGCAGCCAAGCGCACTAGTCCACAGCGCCACACAAGGCTGTTGAGTGTTGAAGCAAAAGTGTGTGTATTGAATATGGATTTGGAGTCCCAGAGGCACGGCCGCTGTGCGCCCCGGAGCCAATGGTGAAGATTCCAGGGGGGTGCTTAAGAGTGGGTACCCGGGTTCGGATGGAGAGCCGGGTTGTGGGTTTAGCTGGCTTCGGGCCTGGCACCCCGGTGGGGGCCCAAGGCCCCCAGGGGCCGCGTGGAGAGCCGGGCAAAATGCCACATTGTGTGTTTTTCACACTTTTCATGCTTTTCAACGCTTTGAAGATTTTTCACTTGCACTCCGGAATTCATGTACTCCTTCCGTCCCCCTCCCCCTCGGCCACACCCCCGCCCACATTGGGGGCGTGGTTGAACAACGTGGGTGTGGCCTATCGGCTCAGGGCTGTGGTTTAAAGCTACGGCCGTTGCTTGTCGCCTTGGGGGGTGTGGTTTAAGGCTGTGGTCTTGGCCTATCGGCTGGAGGGGGGGGGGTTGTTTAAGATGTGGGCGTGGTCTGTCTGCTTGGGAGGGTGTGGTTTAAAGCTCGGGTGTGGCCTATCACCTCAGGGGTATGGTTCAAAGCTGTGGGCGTGGCCTAACAGCTCGGCGGGCATGTTGTTTGGCCTGTTGGATTGGGGTTGCGGTTTAATTATGTGGGTGCGGCCTATACGCTTTGGGGGGGGGGGCAACAAGTTAGTGCTGCACATGATCTAGTGTTTTGTCATTCAGTCTGCCGACATGAAAATGCTTACAGCACCTGGTATTCCCAGGCAGTCTCCCATCCAAGTACTGACCAGGCCCTATCCTGCTTAGCTTCCGAGATCGGACGAGATCGGGCGTGTTCAGGGTGGTATGGCCGTAAGCGACAGCAGAGGTGGCCGGCACGGCTTATGTACACAGCAGATGGCTTTGGCCAATGTATTTCATGAAAAAGCTTACGGCACCTGGTATTCCCAGGCAGTCTCCCATCCAAGTACTGACCAGGCCCTACCCTGCTTAGCTTCCGAGATCGGACGAGATCGGGCGTGTTCAGGGTGGTATGGCCGTAAGCGACAGCAGAGGTGGCCGGAACGGCTCTTGTACAGTAGATGACAGTACATTTCTTTGACCACAGAAACATGGTTAAAACAATATGTGTCAGCCACAGCTCTATTTATTAAAAACAGGGCGTTATTTTTCCATTCAACAAGGCGGAAGAGAGTGCACCGTTCCCGACGGCACTGCAATGCCGGGTCGATGCGTGGAGTGAACGGAGCAAGCCCCTTTTTCAACTCCTCAGTCAAAAAATGCGTTTAATATTTAGTCCCCATATAGGGGACATGTCAGATATTAAACTGATAAGAACAGATACTACACTTGATCTTAGCCAAAAGGCCGAGAAGCGATAACCCTTAAACTGACTGCTGTGAAGTCCGCTTCCTAGGCTAACGACATACCCACACGGTGTGATACCCACCTAGTCATCGTAATCCGCCGGCAGGCAATTTCTTTTTGCCAACGGCTGATTCGGTCTGGCTTATTAGCCAGGCTACACATGGGGGGCGTGGTTTGAAAATGTGGGTGTGGCCTATCTGGGGCCATTGTCACTTGCGCCCCCAAGTGGGAATCGAACCCACAGTAGTAACTGACTCTATGCATTAGAGTCAGTTACATTGACCACTACGCCATTACCCCACCTCTACCTTGAACAGATACAGTTTATATATAAAGGGATATTAGCTGGGTTTAAATAGAGCTAGAATGTTTAAACAGTACTGCTTCGGATCATGTTAAAAGCACCATTGTCCCCAAGGTGGATTCGAACCACCAACCTCCCGGTTTGCAGCCTAGCGCACTAGTCCACAGCGCCACACAAGGCTGTTAAGTGTTGAAGCAAAAGTGTGTGTATTGAATATGGATTTGGAGTCCCAGGGGCACGGCCGCTGTGCGCCCCGGAGCCAATGGTGAAGATTCCAGGGGGGTGCTTAAGAGTGGGTACCC
>NC_139711.1:1780000-1782500 GCF_964188405.1 Protomyctophum parallelum | reverse complement strand
GGAGGGGGGGGTTGTTTAAGATGTGGGCGTGGTCTGTCTGCTTGGGAGGGTGTGGTTTAAAGCTCGGGTGTGGCCTATCACCTCAGGGGTATGGTTCAAAGCTGTGGGCGTGGCCTAACAGCTCGGCGGGCATGTTGTTTGGCCTGTTGGATTGGGGTTGCGGTTTAATTATGTGGGTGCGGCCTATACGCTTTGGGGGGGGGGCAACAAGTTAGTGCTGCACATGATCTAGTGTTTTGTCATTCAGTCTGCCGACATGAAAATGCTTACAGCACCTGGTATTCCCAGGCAGTCTCCCATCCAAGTACTGACCAGGCCCTATCCTGCTTAGCTTCCGAGATCGGACGAGATCGGGCGTGTTCAGGGTGGTATGGCCGTAAGCGACAGCAGAGGTGGCCGGCACGGCTTATGTACACAGCAGATGGCTTTGGCCAATGTATTTCATGAAAAAGCTTACGGCACCTGGTATTCCCAGGCAGTCTCCCATCCAAGTACTGACCAGGCCCTACCCTGCTTAGCTTCCGAGATCGGACGAGATCGGGCGTGTTCAGGGTGGTATGGCCGTAAGCGACAGCAGAGGTGGCCGGAACGGCTCTTGTACAGTAGATGACAGTACATTTCTTTGACCACAGAAACATGGTTAAAACAATATGTGTCAGCCACAGCTCTATTTATTACAAACAGGGCGTTATTTTTCCATTCAACAAGGCGGAAGAGAGTGCACCGTTCCCGACGGCACTGCAATGCCGGGTCGATGCGTGGAGTGAACGGAGCAAGCCCCTTTTTCAACTCCTCAGTCAAAAAATGCGTTTAATATTTAGTCCCCATATAGGGGACATATCAGATATTAAACTGATAAGAACAGACACTACACTTGATCTTAGCCAAAAGGCCGAGAAGCGATAACCCTTAAACTGACTGCTGTGAAGTCCGCTTCCTAGGCTAACGACATACCCACACGGTGTGATACCCACCTAGTCATCGTAATCCGCCGGCAGGCAATTTCTTTTTGCCAACGGCTGATTCGGTCTGGCTTATTAGCCAGGCTACACATGGGGGGCGTGGTTTGAAAATGTGGGTGTGGCCTATCTGGGGCCATTGTCACTTGCACCCCCAAGTGGGAATCGAACCCACAGTAGTAACTGACTCTATGCATTAGAGTCAGTTACATTGACCACTACGCCATTACCCCACCTCCACCTTGAACAGATACAGTTTATATATAAAGGGATATTAGCTGGGTTTAAATAGAGCTAGAATGTTTAAACAGTACTGCTTCGGATCATGTTAAAAGCACCATTGTCCCCAAGGTGGATTCGAACCACCAACCTCTCGGTTTGCAGCCAAGCGCACTAGTCCACAGCGCCACACAAGGCTGTTGAGTGTTGAAGCAAAAGTGTGTGTATTGAATATGGATTTGGAGTCCCAGGGGCACGGCCGCTGTGCGCCCCGGAGCCAATGGTGAAGATTCCAGGGGGGTGCTTAAGAGTGGGTACCCGGGTTCGGATGGAGAGCCGGGTTGTGGGTTTAGCTGGATTCGGGCCTGGCACCCCGGTGGGGGCCCAAGGCCCCCAGGGGCCGCGTGGAGAGCCGGGCAAAATGCCACATTGTGTGTTTTTCACACTTTTCATGCTTTTCAACGCTTTGAAGATTTTTCACTTGCACTCCGGAATTCATGTACTCCTTCCGTCCCCCTCCCCCTCGGCCACACCCCCGCCCACATTGGGGGCGTGGTTGAACAACGTGGGTGTGGCCTATCGGCTCAGGGCTGCGGTTTAAAGCTACGGCCGTTGCTTGTCGCCTTGGGGGGTGTGGTTTAAGGCTGTGGTCTTGGCCTATCGGCTGGAGGGGGGGGGGTTGTTTAAGATGTGGGCGTGGTCTGTCTGCTTGGGAGGGTGTGGTTTAAAGCTCGGGTGTGGCCTATCACCTCAGGGGTATGGTTCAAAGCTGTGGGCATGGCCTAACAGCTCGGCGGGCATGTTGTTTGGCCTGTTGGATTGGGGTTGCGGTTTAATTATGTGGGTGCGGCCTATACGCTTTGGGGGGGGGGCAACAAGTTAGTGCTGCACATGATCTAGTGTTTTGTCATTCAGTCTGCCGACATGAAAATGCTTACAGCACCTGGTATTCCCAGGCAGTCTCCCATCCAAGTACTGACCAGGCCCTATCCTGCTTAGCTTCCGAGATCGGACGAGATCAGGCGTGTTCAGGGTGGTATGGCCGTAAGCGACAGCAGAGGTGGCCGGCACGGCTTATGTACACAGCAGATGGCTTTGGCCAATGTATTTCATGAAAAAGCTTACGGCACCTGGTATTCCCAGGCAGTCTCCCATCCAAGTACTGACCAGGCCCTACCCTGCTTAGCTTCCGAGATCGGGCGTGTTCAGGGTGGTATGGCCGTAAGCGACAGCAGAGGTGGCCGGAACGGCTCTTGTACAGTAGATGACAGTACATTTCTTTGACCACAGAAACATGGTTAAAACAATATGTGTCAGCCACA
>NC_139711.1:1757500-1767500 GCF_964188405.1 Protomyctophum parallelum | reverse complement strand
TGATCTAGTGTTTTGTCATTCAGTCTGCCGACATGAAAATGCTTACAGCACCTGGTATTCCCAGGCAGTCTCCCATCCAAGTACTGACCAGGCCCTATCCTGCTTAGCTTCCGAGATCGGACGAGATCGGGCGTGTTCAGGGTGGTATGGCCGTAAGCGACAGCAGAGGTGGCCGGCACGGCTTATGTACACAGCAGATGGCTTTGGCCAATGTATTTCATGAAAAAGCTTACGGCACCTGGTATTCCCAGGCAGTCTCCCATCCAAGTACTGACCAGGCCCTACCCTGCTTAGCTTCCGAGATCGGACGAGATCGGGCGTGTTCAGGGTGGTATGGCCGTAAGCGACAGCAGAGGTGGCCGGAACGGCTCTTGTACAGTAGATGACAGTACATTTCTTTGACCACAGAAACATGGTTAAAACAATATGTGTCAGCCACAGCTCTATTTATTACAAACAGGGCGTTATTTTTCCATTCAACAAGGTGGAAGAGAGTGCACCGTTCCCGACGGCACTGCAATGCCGGGTCGATGCGTGGAGTGAACGGAGCAAGCCCCTTTTTCAACTCCTCAGTCAAAAAATGCGTTTAATATTTAGTCCCCATATAGGGGACATATCAGATATTAAACTGATAAGAACAGATACTACACTTGATCTTAGCCAAAAGGCCGAGAAGCGATAACCCTTAAACTGACTGCTGTGAAGTCCGCTTCCTAGGCTAACGACATACCCACACGGTGTGATACCCACCTAGTCATCGTAATCCGCCGGCAGGCAATTTCTTTTTGCCAACGGCTGATTCGGTCTGGCTTATTAGCCAGGCTACACATGGGGGGCGTGGTTTGAAAATGTGGGTGTGGCCTATCTGGGGCCATTGTCACTTGCACCCCCAAGTGGGAATCGAACCCACAGTAGTAACTGACTCTATGCATTAGAGTCAGTTACATTGACCACTACGCCATTACCCCACCTCCACCTTGAACAGATACAGTTTATATATAAAGGGATATTAGCTGGGTTTAAATAGAGCTAGAATGTTTAAACAGTACAATTTACAATTACAATTTACAATTTAGGCATTTAGCAGACGCTCTTAATCCAGAGCGACTTACATTTAGGCAAGAACAAAAGCATGGGAATACATCACATAAAAGCATTTATCATGAAACATGCGTAAGATAAGAAGGTAACAGTGGAATATCTATATGATGAAACTATACATACACTATACATAATAAACTATACATATTCACTACTATGCTATACATATGTACTATGGCGTGCTATGACTATATACAATACAATTATAGTGCTGTCTACATAACATGCTATAAGTCTGTGTCAAATGCTATCTAAGCCAACAGAAATGCTATGTAAGGGGTTAGGGTAAGTGCTATGGGCCATGATGGAGTCTGAAAAGGTGGGTTTTCAGGCTACGGCGGAAGATTGGGAGTGATGCTGCAGTTCTGACTGCAATGGGAAGTGCATTCCACAGTTTTGGAGCCAGAAGGGAGAAGAGTTTGGGACGTGTGGAGCGTTGTCCCGGCGTTTTTAGTGAGGGTACTTCCAGTTTCCCTGCGTTGGCTGATCTGAGTGCGCGGGAGGGTTTGTAGGGTTCAATCATACTTGTAAGATATGGGGGAGCCATACCTTTGGTTGCTTTGAATGCCAGCATCAGAGTTTTGTATTCTGTGCGGGCAGCGACCGGGAGCCAGTGGAGGGAGCGGAGCAGGGGGGAGACATGTGAGAATTTTGGCTGGTTGAAGACCAAGCGAGCTGCTGCATTTTGGATCAGCTGGAGAGGCTTAAGTGCACATGCTGGTAGGCCAGTAAGGAGGGAGTTACAATAGTCGAGTTTTGACAAGACTGTTGTCTGGATTAGGAGCTGGGCTGATTCCTGGGTGAGGAACGGTCTAATTCGTCGTATGTTATAGAGTGTGAACCTACATGATCGAGTGACAGCTGTGATGTGAGCTTTGAACGAGAGCTGACTGTCCAGGACAACACCAAGATTCCTGGCTGTTGGGACAGACGTTACCAGGGCGTTGTCTACGGAAATAGTTAGCTCCCGCATAGGGCAGGACTTAGCTGGGAAGAAGAGAAGCTCAGTCTTGTCTGGGTTCAGCTTGAGGTGGTTGGAGGACATCCACTGTGATATGTCAGCCAGGCATGCAGTGATGCGCTCTTCCACCTGAGTGGCAGAGGGGGGGAAGGATAGGAACAGTTGTGTGTCGTAATGCTTCGGATCATGTTAAAAGCACCATTGTCCCCAAGGTGGATTCGAACCACCAACCTCTCGGTTTGCAGCCAAGCGCACTAGTCCACAGCGCCACACAAGGCTGTTGAGTGTTGAAGCAAAAGTGTGTGTATTGAATATGGATTTGGAGTCCCAGGGGCACGGCCGCTGTGCGCCCCGGAGCCAATGGTGAAGATTCCAGGGGGGTGCTTAAGAGTGGGTACCCGGGTTCGGATGGAGAGCCGGGTTGTGGGTTTAGCTGGCTTCGGGCCTGGCACCCCGGTGGGGGCCCAAGGCCCCCAGGGGCCGCGTGGAGAGCCGGGCAAAATGCCACATTGTGTGTTTTTCACACTTTTCATGCTTTTCAACGCTTTGAAGATTTTTCACTTGCACTCCGGAATTCATGTACTCCTTCCGTCCCCCTCCCCCTCGGCCACACCCCCGCCCACATTGGGGGCGTGGTTGAACAACGTGGGTGTGGCCTATCGGCTCAGGGCTGCGGTTTAAAGCTACGGCCGTTGCTTGTCGCCTTGGGGGGTGTGGTTTAAGGCTGTGGTCTTGGCCTATCGGCTGGAGGGGGGGGGTTGTTTAAGATGTGGGCGTGGTCTGTCTGCTTGGGAGGGTGTGGTTTAAAGCTCGGGTGTGGCCTATCACCTCAGGGGTATGGTTCAAAGCTGTGGGCGTGGCCTAACAGCTCGGCGGGCATGTTGTTTGGCCTGTTGGATTGGGGTTGCGGTTTAATTATGTGGGTGCGGCCTATACGCTTTGGGGGGGGGGCAACAAGTTAGTGCTGCACATGATCTAGTGTTTTGTCATTCAGTCTGCCGACATGAAAATGCTTACAGCACCTGGTATTCCCAGGCAGTCTCCCATCCAAGTACTGACCAGGCCCTATCCTGCTTAGCTTCCGAGATCGGACGAGATCGGGCGTGTTCAGGGTGGTATGGCCGTAAGCGACAGCAGAGGTGGCCGGCACGGCTTATGTACACAGCAGATGGCTTTGGCCAATGTATTTCATGAAAAAGCTTACGGCACCTGGTATTCCCAGGCAGTCTCCCATCCAAGTACTGACCAGGCCCTACCCTGCTTAGCTTCCGAGATCGGACGAGATCGGGCGTGTTCAGGGTGGTATGGCCGTAAGCGACAGCAGAGGTGGCCGGAACGGCTCTTGTACAGTAGATGACAGTACATTTCTTTGACCACAGAAACATGGTTAAAACAATATGTGTCAGCCACAGCTCTATTTATTACAAACAGGGCGTTATTTTTCCATTCAACAAGGTGGAAGAGAGTGCACCGTTCCCGACGGCACTGCAATGCCGGGTCGATGCGTGGAGTGAACGGAGCAAGCCCCTTTTTCAACTCCTCAGTCAAAAAATGCGTTTAATATTTAGTCCCCATATAGGGGACATATCAGATATTAAACTGATAAGAACAGATACTACACTTGATCTTAGCCAAAAGGCAGAGAAGCGATAACCCTTAAACTGACTGCTGTGAAGTCCGCTTCCTAGGCTAACGACATACCCACACGGTGTGATACCCACCTAGTCATCGTAATCCGCCGGCAGGCAATTTCTTTTTGCCAACGGCTGATTCGGTCTGGCTTATTAGCCAGGCTACACATGGGGGGCGTGGTTTGAAAATGTGGGTGTGGCCTATCTGGGGCCATTGTCACTTGCACCCCCAAGTGGGAATCGAACCCACAGTAGTAACTGACTCTATGCATTAGAGTCAGTTACATTGACCACTACGCCATTACCCCACCTCCACCTTGAACAGATACAGTTTATATATAAAGGGATATTAGCTGGGTTTAAATAGAGCTAGAATGTTTAAACAGTACAATTTACAATTACAATTTACAATTTAGGCATTTAGCAGACGCTCTTAATCCAGAGCGACTTACATTTAGGCAAGAACAAAAGCATGGGAATACATCACATAAAAGCATTTATCATGAAACATGCGTAAGATAAGAAGGTAACAGTGGAATATCTATATGATGAAACTATACATACACTATACATAATAAACTATACATATTCACTACTATGCTATACATATGTACTATGGCGTGCTATGACTATATACAATACAATTATAGTGCTGTCTACATAACATGCTATAAGTCTGTGTCAAATGCTATCTAAGCCAACAGAAATGCTATGTAAGGGGTTAGGGTAAGTGCTATGGGCCATGATGGAGTCTGAAAAGGTGGGTTTTCAGGCTACGGCGGAAGATTGGGAGTGATGCTGCAGTTCTGACTGCAATGGGAAGTGCATTCCACAGTTTTGGAGCCAGAAGGGAGAAGAGTTTGGGACGTGTGGAGCGTTGTCCCGGCGTTTTTAGTGAGGGTACTTCCAGTTTCCCTGCGTTGGCTGATCTGAGTGCGCGGGAGGGTTTGTAGGGTTCAATCATACTTGTAAGATATGGGGGAGCCATACCTTTGGTTGCTTTGAATGCCAGCATCAGAGTTTTGTATTCTGTGCGGGCAGCGACCGGGAGCCAGTGGAGGGAGCGGAGCAGGGGGGAGACATGTGAGAATTTTGGCTGGTTGAAGACCAAGCGAGCTGCTGCATTTTGGATCAGCTGGAGAGGCTTAAGTGCACATGCTGGTAGGCCAGTAAGGAGGGAGTTACAATAGTCGAGTTTTGACAAGACTGTTGTCTGGATTAGGAGCTGGGCTGATTCCTGGGTGAGGAACGGTCTAATTCGTCGTATGTTATAGAGTGTGAACCTACATGATCGAGTGACAGCTGTGATGTGAGCTTTGAACGAGAGCTGACTGTCCAGGACAACACCAAGATTCCTGGCTGTTGGGACAGACGTTACCAGGGCGTTGTCTACGGAAATAGTTAGCTCCCGCATAGGGCAGGACTTAGCTGGGAAGAAGAGAAGCTCAGTCTTGTCTGGGTTCAGCTTGAGGTGGTTGGAGGACATCCACTGTGATATGTCAGCCAGGCATGCAGTGATGCGCTCTTCCACCTGAGTGGCAGAGGGGGGGAAGGATAGGAACAGTTGTGTGTCGTACTGCTTCGGATCATGTTAAAAGCACCATTGTCCCCAAGGTGGATTCGAACCACCAACCTCTCGGTTTGCAGCCAAGCGCACTAGTCCACAGCGCCACACAAGGCTGTTGAGTGTTGAAGCAAAAGTGTGTGTATTGAATATGGATTTGGAGTCCCAGGGGCACGGCCGCTGTGCGCCCCGGAGCCAATGGTGAAGATTCCAGGGGGGTGCTTAAGAGTGGGTACCCGGGTTCGGATGGAGAGCCGGGTTGTGGGTTTAGCTGGCTTCGGGCCTGGCACCCCGGTGGGGGCCCAAGGCCCCCAGGGGCCGCGTGGAGAGCCGGGCAAAATGCCACATTGTGTGTTTTTCACACTTTTCATGCTTTTCAACGCTTTGAAGATTTTTCACTTGCACTCCGGAATTCATGTACTCCTTCCGTCCCCCTCCCCCTCGGCCACACCCCCGCCCACATTGGGGGCGTGGTTGAACAACGTGGGTGTGGCCTATCGGCTCAGGGCTGCGGTTTAAAGCTACGGCCGTTGCTTGTCGCCTTGGGGGGTGTGGTTTAAGGCTGTGGTCTTGGCCTATCGGCTGGAGGGGGGGGGTTGTTTAAGATGTGGGCGTGGTCTGTCTGCTTGGGAGGGTGTGGTTTAAAGCTCGGGTGTGGCCTATCACCTCAGGGGTATGGTTCAAAGCTGTGGGCGTGGCCTAACAGCTCGGCGGGCATGTTGTTTGGCCTGTTGGATTGGGGTTGCGGTTTAATTATGTGGGTGCGGCCTATACGCTTTGGGGGGGGGGCAACAAGTTAGTGCTGCACATGATCTAGTGTTTTGTCATTCAGTCTGCCGACATGAAAATGCTTACAGCACCTGGTATTCCCAGGCAGTCTCCCATCCAAGTACTGACCAGGCCCTATCCTGCTTAGCTTCCGAGATCGGACGAGATCGGGCGTGTTCAGGGTGGTATGGCCGTAAGCGACAGCAGAGGTGGCCGGCACGGCTTATGTACACAGCAGATGGCTTTGGCCAATGTATTTCATGAAAAAGCTTACGGCACCTGGTATTCCCAGGCAGTCTCCCATCCAAGTACTGACCAGGCCCTACCCTGCTTAGCTTCCGAGATCGGACGAGATCGGGCGTGTTCAGGGTGGTATGGCCGTAAGCGACAGCAGAGGTGGCCGGAACGGCTCTTGTACAGTAGATGACAGTACATTTCTTTGACCACAGAAACATGGTTAAAACAATATGTGTCAGCCACAGCTCTATTTATTACAAACAGGGCGTTATTTTTCCATTCAACAAGGTGGAAGAGAGTGCACCGTTCCCGACGGCACTGCAATGCCGGGTCGATGCGTGGAGTGAACGGAGCAAGCCCCTTTTTCAACTCCTCAGTCAAAAAATGCGTTTAATATTTAGTCCCCATATAGGGGACATATCAGATATTAAACTGATAAGAACAGATACTACACTTGATCTTAGCCAAAAGGCAGAGAAGCGATAACCCTTAAACTGACTGCTGTGAAGTCCGCTTCCTAGGCTAACGACATACCCACACGGTGTGATACCCACCTAGTCATCGTAATCCGCCGGCAGGCAATTTCTTTTTGCCAACGGCTGATTCGGTCTGGCTTATTAGCCAGGCTACACATGGGGGGCGTGGTTTGAAAATGTGGGTGTGGCCTATCTGGGGCCATTGTCACTTGCACCCCCAAGTGGGAATCGAACCCACAGTAGTAACTGACTCTATGCATTAGAGTCAGTTACATTGACCACTACGCCATTACCCCACCTCCACCTTGAACAGATACAGTTTATATATAAAGGGATATTAGCTGGGTTTAAATAGAGCTAGAATGTTTAAACAGTACAATTTACAATTACAATTTACAATTTAGGCATTTAGCAGACGCTCTTAATCCAGAGCGACTTACATTTAGGCAAGAACAAAAGCATGGGAATACATCACATAAAAGCATTTATCATGAAACATGCGTAAGATAAGAAGGTAACAGTGGAATATCTATATGATGAAACTATACATACACTATACATAATAAACTATACATATTCACTACTATGCTATACATATGTACTATGGCGTGCTATGACTATATACAATACAATTATAGTGCTGTCTACATAACATGCTATAAGTCTGTGTCAAATGCTATCTAAGCCAACAGAAATGCTATGTAAGGGGTTAGGGTAAGTGCTATGGGCCATGATGGAGTCTGAAAAGGTGGGTTTTCAGGCTACGGCGGAAGATTGGGAGTGATGCTGCAGTTCTGACTGCAATGGGAAGTGCATTCCACAGTTTTGGAGCCAGAAGGGAGAAGAGTTTGGGACGTGTGGAGCGTTGTCCCGGCGTTTTTAGTGAGGGTACTTCCAGTTTCCCTGCGTTGGCTGATCTGAGTGCGCGGGAGGGTTTGTAGGGTTCAATCATACTTGTAAGATATGGGGGAGCCATACCTTTGGTTGCTTTGAATGCCAGCATCAGAGTTTTGTATTCTGTGCGGGCAGCGACCGGGAGCCAGTGGAGGGAGCGGAGCAGGGGGGAGACATGTGAGAATTTTGGCTGGTTGAAGACCAAGCGAGCTGCTGCATTTTGGATCAGCTGGAGAGGCTTAAGTGCACATGCTGGTAGGCCAGTAAGGAGGGAGTTACAATAGTCGAGTTTTGACAAGACTGTTGTCTGGATTAGGAGCTGGGCTGATTCCTGGGTGAGGAACGGTCTAATTCGTCGTATGTTATAGAGTGTGAACCTACATGATCGAGTGACAGCTGTGATGTGAGCTTTGAACGAGAGCTGACTGTCCAGGACAACACCAAGATTCCTGGCTGTTGGGACAGACGTTACCAGGGCGTTGTCTACGGAAATAGTTAGCTCCCGCATAGGGCAGGACTTAGCTGGGAAGAAGAGAAGCTCAGTCTTGTCTGGGTTCAGCTTGAGGTGGTTGGAGGACATCCACTGTGATATGTCAGCCAGGCATGCAGTGATGCGCTCTTCCACCTGAGTGGCAGAGGGGGGGAAGGATAGGAACAGTTGTGTGTCGTACTGCTTCGGATCATGTTAAAAGCACCATTGTCCCCAAGGTGGATTCGAACCACCAACCTCTCGGTTTGCAGCCAAGCGCACTAGTCCACAGCGCCACACAAGGCTGTTGAGTGTTGAAGCAAAAGTGTGTGTATTGAATATGGATTTGGAGTCCCAGGGGCACGGCCGCTGTGCGCCCCGGAGCCAATGGTGAAGATTCCAGGGGGGTGCTTAAGAGTGGGTACCCGGGTTCGGATGGAGAGCCGGGTTGTGGGTTTAGCTGGCTTCGGGCCTGGCACCCCGGTGGGGGCCCAAGGCCCCCAGGGGCCGCGTGGAGAGCCGGGCAAAATGCCACATTGTGTGTTTTTCACACTTTTCATGCTTTTCAACGCTTTGAAGATTTTTCACTTGCACTCCGGAATTCATGTACTCCTTCCGTCCCCCTCCCCCTCGGCCACACCCCCGCCCACATTGGGGGCGTGGTTGAACAACGTGGGTGTGGCCTATCGGCTCAGGGCTGCGGTTTAAAGCTACGGCCGTTGCTTGTCGCCTTGGGGGGTGTGGTTTAAGGCTGTGGTCTTGGCCTATCGGCTGGAGGGGGGGGGTTGTTTAAGATGTGGGCGTGGTCTGTCTGCTTGGGAGGGTGTGGTTTAAAGCTCGGGTGTGGCCTATCACCTCAGGGGTATGGTTCAAAGCTGTGGGCGTGGCCTAACAGCTCGGCGGGCATGTTGTTTGGCCTGTTGGATTGGGGTTGCGGTTTAATTATGTGGGTGCGGCCTATACGCTTTGGGGGGGGGGCAACAAGTTAGTGCTGCACATGATCTAGTGTTTTGTCATTCAGTCTGCCGACATGAAAATGCTTACAGCACCTAGTATTCCCAGGCAGTCTCCCATCCAAGTACTGACCAGGCCCTATCCTGCTTAGCTTCCGAGATCGGACGAGATCGGGCGTGTTCAGGGTGGTATGGCCGTAAGCGACAGCAGAGGTGGCCGGCACGGCTTATGTACACAGCAGATGGCTTTGGCCAATGTATTTCATGAAAAAGCTTACGGCACCTGGTATTCCCAGGCAGTCTCCCATCCAAGTACTGACCAGGCCCTACCCTGCTTAGCTTCCGAGATCGGACGAGATCGGGCGTGTTCAGGGTGGTATGGCCGTAAGCGACAGCAGAGGTGGCCGGAACGGCTCTTGTACAGTAGATGACAGTACATTTCTTTGACCACAGAAACATGGTTAAAACAATATGTGTCAGCCACAGCTCTATTTATTACAAACAGGGCGTTATTTTTCCATTCAACAAGGTGGAAGAGAGTGCACCGTTCCCGACGGCACTGCAATGCCGGGTCGATGCGTGGAGTGAACGGAGCAAGCCCCTTTTTCAACTCCTCAGTCAAAAAATGCGTTTAATATTTAGTCCCCATATAGGGGACATATCAGATATTAAACTGATAAGAACAGATACTACACTTGATCTTAGCCAAAAGGCAGAGAAGCGATAACCCTTAAACTGACTGCTGTGAAGTCCGCTTCCTAGGCTAACGACATACCCACACGGTGTGATACCCACCTAGTCATCGTAATCCGCCGGCAGGCAATTTCTTTTTGCCAACGGCTGATTCGGTCTGGCTTATTAGCCAGGCTACACATGGGGGGCGTGGTTTGAAAATGTGGGTGTGGCCTATCTGGGGCCATTGTCACTTGCACCCCCAAGTGGGAAT
>NC_139711.1:1745000-1747500 GCF_964188405.1 Protomyctophum parallelum | reverse complement strand
GCCCCCAGGGGCCGCGTGGAGAGCCGGGCAAAATGCCACATTGTGTGTTTTTCACACTTTTCATGCTTTTCAACGCTTTGAAGATTTTTCACTTGCACTCCGGAATTCATGTACTCCTTCCGTCCCCCTCCCCCTCGGCCACACCCCCGCCCACATTGGGGGCGTGGTTGAACAACGTGGGTGTGGCCTATCGGCTCAGGGCTGCGGTTTAAAGCTACGGCCGTTGCTTGTCGCCTTGGGGGGTGTGGTTTAAGGCTGTGGTCTTGGCCTATCGGCTGGAGGGGGGGGGGTTGTTTAAGATGTGGGCCTGGTCTGTCTGCTTGGGAGGGTGTGGTTTAAAGCTCGGGTGTGGCCTATCACCTCAGGGGTATGGTTCAAAGCTGTGGGCGTGGCCTAACAGCTCGGCGGGCATGTTGTTTGGCCTGTTGGATTGGGGTTGCGGTTTAATTATGAGGGTGCGGCCTATACGCTTTGGGGGGGGGGGGGGGGGGGGGGCAACAAGTTAGTGCTGCACATGATCTAGTGTTTTGTCATTCAGTCTGCCGACATGAAAATGCTTACAGCACCTGGTATTCCCAGGCAGTCTCCCATCCAAGTACTGACAAGGCCCTATCCTGCTTAGCTTCCGAGATCGGACGAGATCGGGCGTGTTCAGGGTGGTATGGCCGTAAGCGACAGCAGAGGTGGCCGGCACGGCTTATGTACACAGCAGATGGCTTTGGCCAATGTATTTCATGAAAAAGCTTACGGCACCTGGTATTCCCAGGCAGTCTTCCATCCAAGTACTGACCAGGCCCTACCCTGCTTAGCTTCCGAGATCGGACGAGATCGGGCGTGTTCAGGGTGGTATGGCCGTAAGCGACAGCAGAGGTGGCCGGAACGGCTCTTGTACAGTAGATGACAGTACATTTCTTTGACCACAGAAACATGGTTAAAACAATATGTGTCAGCCACAGCTCTATTTATTACAAACAGGGCGTTATTTTTCCATTCAACAAGGCGGAAGAGAGTGCACCGTTCCCGACGGCACTGCAATGCCGGGTCGATGCGTGGAGTGAACGGAGCAAGCCCCTTTTTCAACTCCTCAGTCAAAAAATGCGTTTAATATTTAGTCCCCATATAGGGGACATATCAGATATTAAACTGATAAGAACAGATACTACACTTGATCTTAGCCAAAAGGCCGAGAAGCGATAACCCTTAAACTGACTGCTGTGAAGTCCGCTTCCTAGGCTAACGACATACCCACACGGTGTGATACCCACCTAGTCATCGTAATCCGCCGGCAGGCAATTTCTTTTTGCCAACGGCTGATTCGGTCTGGCTTATTAGCCAGGCTACACATGGGGGGCGTGGTTTGAAAATGTGGGTGTGGCCTATCTGGGGCCATTGTCACTTGCACCCCCAAGTGGGAATCGAACCCACAGTAGTAACTGACTCTATGCATTAGAGTCAGTTACATTGACCACTACGCCATTACCCCACCTCCACCTTGAACAGATACAGCTTATATATAAAGGGATATTAGCTTGGTTTAAATAGAGCTAGAATGTTTAAACAGTACTGCTTCGGATCATGTTAAAAGCACCATTGTCCCCAAGGTGGATTCGAACCACCAACCTCTCGGTTTGCAGCCAAGTGCACTAGTCCACAGCGCCACACAAGGCTGTTGAGTGTTGAAGCAAAAGTGTGTGTATTGAATATGGATTTGGAGTCCCAGGGGCACGGCCGCTGTGCGCCCCGGAGCCAATGGTGAAGATTCCAGGGGGGTGCTTAAGAGTGGGTACCCGGGTTCGGATGGAGAGCCGGGTTGTGGGTTTAGCTGGCTTCGGGCCTGGCACCCCGGTGGGGGCCCAAGGCCCCCAGGGGCCGCGTGGAGAGCCGGGCAAAATGCCACATTGTGTGTTTTTCACACTTTTCATGCTTTTCAACGCTTTGAAGATTTTTCACTTGCACTCCGGAATTCATGTACTCCTTCCGTCCCCCTCCCCCTCGGCCACACCCCCGCCCACATTGGGGGCGTGGTTGAACAACGTGGGTGTGGCCTATCGGCTCAGGGCTGCGGTTTAAAGCTACGGCCGTTGCTTGTCGCCTTGGGGGGTGTGGTTTAAGGCTGTGGTCTTGGCCTATCGGCTGGAGGGGGGGGGGTTGTTTAAGATGTGGGCGTGGTCTGTCTGCTTGGGAGGGTGTGGTTTAAAGCTCGGGTGTGGCCTATCACCTCAGGGGTATGGTTCAAAGCTGTGGGCGTGGCCTAACAGCTCGGCGGGCATGTTGTTTGGCCTGTTGGATTGGGGTTGCGGTTTAATTATGTGGGTGCGGCCTATACGCTTTGGGGGGGGGGGGGGGGGGGGCAACAAGTTAGTGCTGCACATGATCTAGTGTTTTGTCATTCAGTCTGCCGACATGAAAATGCTTACAGCACCTGGTATTCCCAGGCAGTCTCCCATCCAAGTACTGACAAGGCCCTATCCTGCTTAGCTTCCGAGATCGGACGAGATCG
>NC_139711.1:1720000-1722500 GCF_964188405.1 Protomyctophum parallelum | reverse complement strand
TGGTATTCCCAGGCAGTCTCCCATCCAAGTACTGACCAGGCCCTATCCTGCTTAGCTTCCGAGATCGGACGAGATCGGGCGTGTTCAGGGTGGTACGGCCGTAAGCGACAGCAGAGGTGGCCGGCACGGCTTATGTATACAGCAGATGGCTTTGGCCAATGTATTTCATGAAAAAGCTTACGGCACCTGGTATTCCCAGGCAGTCTCCCATCCAAGTACTGACCAGGCCCTACCCTGCTTAGCTTCCGAGATCGGACGAGATCGGGCGTGTTCAGGGTGGTATGGCCGTAAGCGACAGCAGAGGTGGCCGGAACGGCTCTTGTACAGTAGATGACAGTACATTTCTTTGACCACAGAAACATGGTTAAAACAATATGTGTCAGCCACAGCTCTATTTATTACAAACAGGGCGTTATTTTTCCATTCAACAAGGCGGAAGAGAGTGCACCGTTCCCGACGGCACTGCAATGCCGGGTCGATGCGTGGAGTGAACGGAGCAAGCCCCTTTTTCAACTCCTCAGTCAAAAAATGCGTTTAATATTTAGTCCCCATATAGGGGACATATCAGATATTAAACTGATAAGAACAGATACTACACTTGATCTTAGCCAAAAGGCCGAGAAGCGATAACCCTTAAACTGACTGCTGTGAAGTCCGCTTCCTAGGCTAACGACATACCCACACGGTGTGATACCCACCTAGTCATCGTAATCCGCCGGCAGGCAATTTCTTTTTGCCAACGGCTGATTCGGTCTGGCTTATTAGCCAGGCTACACATGGGGGGCGTGGTTTGAAAATGTGGGTGTGGCCTATCTGGGGCCATTGTCACTTGCACCCCCAAGTGGGAATCGAACCCACAGTAGTAACTGACTCTATGCATTAGAGTCAGTTACATTGACCACTACGCCATTACCCAACCTCCACCTTGAACAGATACAGTTTATATATAAAGGGATATTAGCTGGGTTTAAATAGAGCTAGAATGTTTAAACCCACCTTTTCAGACTCCATCATGGCCCTTAGCACTTACCCTAAACCCTTAGATAGCATTTCTGTTGGATTATATAGCATTTGATACAGACTTATAGCATGTTATGTAGACAGCACTGTAATTGTATTGTATGTAGTCATAGCACGCCATAGTACACATATATAGCATAGTAGTAAAGATGTATAGTTTATATGTATAGTGTATGTATAGTTTCACTATATAAATATTCCACTGTTACTTTCTTAGCTTACGCATGTTTCATGATAAATGCTTTTTATGTGATGTATTCCCATGCTTTGTTCTTGCTTAAATGTAAGTCGCTCTGGATTAAGAGCGTCTGCTAAATGCCTAAATTGTAAATTGTAAATTGTTTAAACAGTACTGCTTCGGATCATGTTAAAAGCACCATTGTCCCCAAGGTGGATTCGAACCACCAACCTCTCGGTTTGCAGCCAAGCGCACTAGTCCACAGCGCCACACAAGGCTGTTTAGTGTTGAAGCAAAAGTGTGTGTATTGAATATGGATTTGGAGTCCCAGGGGCACGGCCGCTGTGCGCCCCGGAGCCAATGGTGAAGATTCCAGGGGGGTGCTTAAGAGTGGGTACCCGGGTTCGGATGGAGAGCCGGGTTGTGGGTTTAGCTGGCTTCGGGCCTGGCACCCCGGTGGGGGCCCAAGGCCCCCAGGGGCCGCGTGGAGAGCCGGGCAAAATGCCACATTGTGTGTTTTTCACACTTTTCATGCTTTTCAACGCTTTGAAGATTTTTCACTTGCACTCCGGAATTCATGTACTCCTTCCGTCCCCCTCCCCCTCGGCCACACCCCCGCCCACATTGGGGGCGTGGTTGAACAACGTGGGTGTGGCCTATCGGCTCAGGGCTGCGGTTTAAAGCTACGGCCGTTGCTTGTCGCCTTGGGGTGTGTGGTTTAAGGCTGTGGTCTTGGCCTATCGGCTGGAGGGGGGGGGGTTGTTTAAGATGTGGGCGTGGTCTGTCTGCTTGGGAGGGTGTGGTTTAAAGCTCGGGTGTGGCCTATCACCTCAGGGGTATGGTTCAAAGCTGTGGGCGTGGCCTAACAGCTCGGCGGGCATGTTGTTTGGCCTGTTGGATTGGGGTTGCGGTTTAATTATGTGGGTGCGGCCTATACGCTTTGGGGGGGGGGCAACAAGTTAGTGCTGCACATGATCTAGTGTTTTGTCATTCAGTCTGCCGACATGAAAATGCTTACAGCACCTGGTATTCCCAGGCAGTCTCCCATCCAAGTACTGACCAGGCCCTATCCTGCTTAGCTTCCGAGATCGGACGAGATCGGGCGTGTTCAGGGTGGTATGGCCGTAAGCGACAGCAGAGGTGGCCGGCACGGCTTATGTACACAGCAGATGGCTTTGGCCAATGTATTTCATGAAAAAGCTTACGGCACCTGGTATTCCCAGGCAGTCTCCCATCCAAGTACTGACCAGGCCCTACCCTGCTTAGCTTCCGAGATCGGACGAGATCGGGCGTGTTCAGGGT
>NC_139711.1:1697500-1710000 GCF_964188405.1 Protomyctophum parallelum | reverse complement strand
CGATTTTTTCTCCATGACGCAAAGTGTTCAGATCGTCAGACACGCGGTAGGAAACGGTTCCCACAATCATTTTTTCGCCTATAGAATAACAACGCTTGGGGAAATCCTTGATCTCACAGAACTCAGCACAGGTTTGCACTGACCGACGATGGGACGCAGATCTCTCAGGTTCGGGGAGGCCGGGCAAAGTGGACTTATCGTAGGCAGAAGACAACTTCTCTTGAGCATCACAAGGCTCTGAATGACAGCACATTTGCGTACAGCCGTGTCAATCATGGCTGCCGCATTTCAACTCTCCCTCCTTCTCAGCCGCAGAGAACCAACACCCCTTCTCCAGTGAGAACTTAGGTGCTCCTTGGAATCACAGCTGCAGGATAATGGTCGGGTTGACACCTCACCAACTATCTCAATGGCTGTGATGGTCACCTGCTGTGTCGATCTGACGGTAGAGGCTAGGTGAGAAGCATTCTGTTGTGATGACAGCTGCCTGTTGACACGCCCCCCTGGATGCTGTCAGGTTGCCACTCCCCCTTTCTGGTGCTGTCAGCTGTCAGTTGTTGACACGCCCCTGGAGCAGGAAATCACTCCGGTGCAGATGACCAGAATGGAACCCTCTCCCATGTGCAGCTATTGAAAAGGGTGACATGCTGCCCCCTCCAAAGAAAGTTAAAAGTCCCCTTGCAAATCATGCGGTTAGAATATTAGTCATCCATTCAAAAATCAAGAAAGTGTGTTAACACATTAGTCCTCTATTAGGCCTGGGCCTGGCACCCCGGTGGGGGCCCAAGGCCCCCAGGGGCCGCGTGGAGAGCCGGGCAAAATGCCACATTGTGTGTTTTTCACACTTTTCATGCTTTTCAACGCTTTGAAGATTTTTCACTTGCACTCCGGAATTCATGTACTCCTTCCGTCCCCCTCCCCCTCGGCCACACCCCCGCCCACATTGGGGGCGTGGTTGAACAACGTGGGTGTGGCCTATCGGCTCAGGGCTGCAGTTTAAAGCTACGGCCGTTGCTTGTCGCCTTGGGGGGTGTGGTTTAAGGCTGTGGTCTTGGCCTATCGGCTGGAGGGGGGGGGGTTGTTTAAGATGTGGGCGTGGTCTGTCTGCTTGGGAGGGTGTGGTTTAAAGCTCGGGTGTGGCCTATCACCTCAGGGGTATGGTTCAAAGCTGTGGGCGTGGCCTAACAGCTCGGCGGGCATGTTGTTTGGCCTGTTGGATTGGGGTTGCGGTTTAATTATGTGGGTGCGGCCTATACGCTTTGGGGGGGGGGGGGGGCAACAAGTTAGTGCTGCACATGATCTAGTGTTTTGTCATTCAGTCTGCCGACATGAAAATGCTTACAGCACCTGGTATTCCCAGGCAGTCTCCCATCCAAGTACTGACCAGGCCCTATCCTGCTTAGCTTCCGAGATCGGACGAGATCGGGCGTGTTCAGGGTGGTATGGCCGTAAGCGACAGCAGAGGTGGCCGGCACGGCTTATGTACACAGCAGATGGCTTTGGCCAATGTATTTCATGAAAAAGCTTACGGCACCTGGTATTCCCAGGCAGTCTCCCATCCAAGTACTGACCAGGCCCTACCCTGCTTAGCTTCCGAGATCGGACGAGATCGGGCGTGTTCAGGGTGGTATGGCCGTAAGCGACAGCAGAGGTGGCCGGCACGGCTTATGTACACAGCAGATGGCTTTGGCCAATGTATTTCATGAAGAAGCTTACGGCACCTGGTATTCCCAGGCAGTCTCCCATCCAAGTACTGACCAGGCCCTACCCTGCTTAGCTTCCGAGATCGGACGAGATCGGGCGTGTTCAGGGTGGTATGGCCGTAAGCGACAGCAGAGGTGGCCGGTACGGCTCATGTACAGTAGATGACAGTACATTTCTTTGACCACAGAAACATGGTTAAAACAATATGTGTCAGCCACATCTCTATTTATTACAAACAGGGCGTTATTTTTCCATTCAACAAGGCGGAAGAGAGTGCACCGTTCCCGACGGCACTGCAATGCCGGGTCGATGCGTGGAGTGAACGGAGCAAGCCCCTTTTTCAACTCCTCAGTCAAAAAATCCGTTTAATATTTAGTCCCCATATAGGGGACATATCAGATATTAAACTGATAAGAACATATACTACACTTGATCTTAGCCAAAAGGCCGAGAAGCGATAACCCTTAAACTGACTGCTGTGAAGTCCGCTTCCTAGGCTAACGACATACCCACACGGTGTGATACCCACCTAGTCATCGTAATCCGCCGGCAGGCAATTTCTTTTTGCCAACGGCTGATTCGGTCTGGCTTATTAGCCAGGCTACACATGGGGGGCGTGGTTTGAAAATGTGGGTGTGGCCTATCTGGGGCCATTGTCACTTGCACCCCCAAGTGGGAATCGAACCCACAGTAGTAACTGACTCTATGCATTAGAGTCAGTTACATTGACCACTACGCCACTACCCCACCTCCACCTTGAACAGATACAGTTTATATATAAAGGGATATTAGCTGGGTTTAAATAGAGCTAGAATGTTTAAACAGTACTGCTTCGGATCATGTTAAAAGCACCATTGTCCCCAAGGTGGATGCGAACCACCAACCTCTCGGTTTGCAGCCAAGCGCACTAGTCCACAGCGCCACACAAGGCTGTTGAGTGTTGAAGCAAAAGTGTGTGTATTGAATATGGATTTGGAGTCCCAGGGGCACGGCCGCTGTGCGCCCCGGAGCCAATGGTGAAGATTCCAGGGGGGTGCTTAAGAGTGGGTACCCGGGTTCGGATGGAGAGCCGGGTTGTGGGTGATGTTTCTGGATCGCGGCGCTGTCGTGCGTAAAGGGGTCAGACGAGGCGACACTCAATGAACCAGACAAAGGAGTTCTCTCTCAATCCCAGTGTGTATCGCAGTTTTATTGATACATACACGGCTCAATTAACAAGGCGACGTGAGGACAACGGCCCACGACAAAAATGGAGACACACGACAAAGTCCACTCGAATCAACTTGTATCTGTCTGTCACACCGTATAGACAAAAACGTATTGCATTTATACTACAGAAACTTAGAAAGTCAAAAAGTCCCTCCTCACATCAAGGAGGTGGGACTTAAAGTGTCCTTGCTTTTCCTGACCAATCAGTGACTAGGGCTATTCTGAGTGACACTCAGACATCTTGATGAGAACTGTTTAACAGATTTAAACATGTAACTATAAGAATGAAATGTATGTACCATATAAAATATACAGGACATTGATTACCATGTAATGAAATAATTAGATATAATTGTATTCTTAGTTCTAGATGCATATTTGGCAAGGATATGTTGTTATTCATGACAGACAAACAGAGTATAGAGACTCAGAGATGAGTCTAGCAGCTGACACCAACCTGCAGTAGATAAGAGTTCACACAGACCCTGGGGGATTTAATTACACCCCTAAAATGAAGCCCTATTATCTCAGGTGGCTCCATAAATAACTCTCCTATCTTCGAGGAATCACTGTTTGAGCAAACTGACTGAAATAACCACATGCAGTATAGTAACAGCTGTTTTCTGGGCTCATTGAGTGAGCTGAAGTGTTATGAGGTGTACAATTATTACATGTATTTAAGGCATATGCTTATGGAAATATACATCACAGCCCCCCTTGGGGAATTACATATTCCCCAGACATAATTCATATTTCATAAATGTCCAAAATTAATATTTCCAAAAAATACACTTTTTTTTTTTTCGTTTTCCCAAAATCCAAAATTAATCCTTAAACCATAGTTCTGATGTGAAAGACAACTCAAATTAGGACCCCCCTTGACTCAGGAGCCCCTTGTATCATAGAAATTAAACTCCTAAAATCCTATTTAGACCAAATCAAATTCAAATACCTGTAAATGCAAAGTTAATCACTCAAAACAAGAAATGGATTAAACAACAAAAAACAAACATCCCTAAAAATAGTACCAGATCAGTACTTTGTTAAATCTGTCCGAACTGTATCAGCAAAGAAAACAACAAACATTAAAACATTAAAACAACATTGTACAACATTAGTCACAATTTCAGATGAACCACGATTTTTTCTCCATGACGCAAAGTGTTCAGATCGTCAGACACGCGGTAGGAAACGGTTCCCACAATCATTTTTTCGCCTATAGAATAACAACGCTTGGGGAAATCCTTGATCTCACAGAACTCAGCACAGGTTTGCACTGACCGACGATGGGACGCAGATCTCTCAGGTTCGGGGAGGCCGGGCAAAGTGGACTTATCGTAGGCAGAAGACAACTTCTCTTGAGCATCACAAGGCTCTGAATGACAGCACATTTGCGTACAGCCGTGTCAATCATGGCTGCCGCATTTCAACTCTCCCTCCTTCTCAGCCGCAGAGAACCAACACCCCTTCTCCAGTGAGAACTTAGGTGCTCCTTGGAATCACAGCTGCAGGATAATGGTCGGGTTGACACCTCACCAACTATCTCAATGGCTGTGATGGTCACCTGCTGTGTCGATCTGACGGTAGAGGCTAGGTGAGAAGCATTCTGTTGTGATGACAGCTGCCTGTTGACACGCCCCCCTGGATGCTGTCAGGTTGCCACTCCCCCTTTCTGGTGCTGTCAGCTGTCAGTTGTTGACACGCCCCTGGAGCAGGAAATCACTCCGGTGCAGATGACCAGAATGGAACCCTCTCCCATGTGCAGCTATTGAAAAGGGTGACATGCTGCCCCCTCCAAAGAAAGTTAAAAGTCCCCTTGCAAATCATGCGGTTAGAATATTAGTCATCCATTCAAAAATCAAGAAAGTGTGTTAACACATTAGTCCTCTATTAACTTCTCATTTATATATCTCAAATGTAATTTAATTCCCCTCAAAGCATCAACGCAATTGCAAATCATAGCATGTTCCCCTTGTTATTTTGACAACCCTAAAACAATTTAAACAATTTAGTGTGACTTTCTCTGACATCAATCTCACTGTTTTGTATTAATATAAAATTATACTACTACCCCCCCTATTTCCCTGGGAATCTAACATCCCCAGGAAAATACAGAGTAAATAACCAACACACACCTGCCACCCCCCTTGACCGGACCAACCACCTATATTGAAGTATAAACCGCCATTATTGTAAACTAAAAATCACAACTACCAAATACCTATATTAAAGTAAAATTGAAGAACACAGAGGGATGGAATCTCCTTTTTTGAGTCACAAAAGGGAACGTGAGCTCTTGGCCTCGCACAAGCAGTAAAAACACACTTGCCCCAAATGTTCCCGACCATAATGTCCAAAAAAGAATAAAATCCCAGATAATCCTGTGGGAACGGCCTGTGCCAGTCAGCAGTCCTTTCAGAAAAATGTCAAACAAAATAGACGATCAATGACGCAGATTACCTCAGCCGTCCTAGTTGTAGACCACAGATCTCCGCCCTGCAAACTCCAGCTGCAGGAACTCTTCACTGGGGGTCACATGGTGGCGCCGGCCGACAGGTTCGCAACGGCTGGACGGGCGCCAGCCTCTCACGCCATACAATACCGTGCCAAATGTAGCAAACTACCACATGTGAAGCAGCCGCTGTATTGACGCTGATTCTTGCGAAAACGCCGAGACTGTTGACGAGGCTGGAAATCTCTAGGAAAAACAGATTGGTTGGCAAGCAGCGGCACGTCACGTGGCACCACCCCCCTGAGAGGTGCCTGGACGACTGGTGGACCCGCACAGGTCTGAGGCTGCGGGACCGCATCCCCTGCATGTGCCGTACGTCCCTCCACTTGAGCTATAATCAAAGTCTTCTTGCCCCTTGGCGCAGCCACCGGAAAATAGCTTCTGCAGATGTCGTCACCTCCATGTGAACTGTCTCGGTGGCTGTGCGCAGCCTCATCCTGCATGTCACCCAGGTCAAGGAGCAGATGTGCCTCTTTCATCAGAAGTACACTCAAACGTGTCTCCATAGAACGCATATACTGTCTGTGTGTCCGTAATTCACTGGTCAAGTCCTCTTTCAGGCAACGTACCCGTTCCAGCCCTTCCTTAACAGAGCGTTGAGCGCCGCTGTCCTCTGGCTGTTGCTTTGATGTAACTTGCACCTCAGCCTTTTCTGAGAGCACATCATTGCCGTGGTCCACAATGTCAATGCACTGTTGCTTCATGTCCGGCACTGACTCACTGACATTGGGGCCTACCTCACAGAACATATCTAATACTGATAATTCAGTCTTCAGTCCATCCTGTGGTTGGAAGGAACATGCGTGTGTATTTGACCTATTCATACTGAGGCTATTTAAGTAGTATAGAGAATATTAAATCACAATTACAGTCACTTGATTGCTACTATAAGCCCACACCTACCTGTGATACAAAATCACTTCATATATTAGTTGTCACCACCCCAAGGGAACACACAGATTCACAATGGCCAACCTAAAAACCAGTTATTAAGGGTGTTATCACAGGAAGCATGTACAACGTGAACTGTACAGCTAAATACAATGCACATGAATAGATTAAGAAATACGTAACTATGTACGGAGGTAAAAGCAACGAAAGTTAGGTGTCCTGAGACAGAAACCAAATCAACCTATTACGAAACTCAAAGGTTCCTCCTATAACCTATTGTAACAGAGGATGTCATTAACCGGAAAATCACACGTGTAGTGACTCCCCAACAACCCTACTGTGTTATCAAATGCCCACAGTAACCCCTATTTAAAGTAAAAAACAAACAAATCAAACAAATTGTTAGAACATATCACACACTGAATGTTTCAAGATGAGGTCATGCTGTGAGTTGAAAATGACAGAATAATGTCCAGTTACATCACCACCACCCATGCAAGTTAATATAGAAATTTAAAACAAAAGACGGGAATGAATCCATACACCCAAAACTCACGTATATCCAATTTCCAGATGGACTCCCAAATGGTTATACTTTTTAAAAGAAAAACGTGAGAATGGGATTAAAAGTCCAACTATAATTCAATTATGGGCTAAAAATGAGTTACAAAAATTGTGGCTATATTATGAATGGAGTATCGGATGGCCTCCTAATCAAAATGTACACTATAAATTTGAGTATACACACCAAACACCTGGGAATATTTCTACCAGTTGTTCAAATTTAAAGCAAAAACTTTATCAACGTGAAGGCCTTTCCAATACTCACCCACATATTGTCCACCATGCATGCAACTGAAAGAAATAAAAACAAAAAACGTTACTACTTAATCACCCCAGAGGGATGTATAATTAGTAACGGATTTAACAGACATGTACTCGGCACAGAGAAGTGATGACACGTTTTGTCAACATATGGACAGATAACCCACTATGTGGTGGAAATGATTATTACACTGTCCCTCAACCCCCTCACATGCAACCCCAAATGAAATGTCAACCACACATGACCTTAAAGTGACATGAAAAACCTCTCAGAACGAGATGTAGGATACATTGTAACAAATATTCCATTTGGTTGCTAAAATATAAAAACATTTGTCAGCTAGTACTGCTGAATGTCATCTTACTACAGAAAGGATGCAGTAAACTTAGCTATAGCAATAAACAGCTGCTCATAATAGGTTTCTTAAGATGAAAGGAGAGGAGATAAGGTCAACCCTAGTCATAAAAGGCTCTTTCCTCCTGAAACAGTGTTGATTCAGGCGTCGGCTCACCCCCTCCCCTACAGCCCAAAACCTTATGTTGAAGCATGCCAAAATTGCCCCCCGATATGCTAATACCTAGCTCTGTACGAATCACCCATATAACCATCACTTGTAGAATAGTTTCTACTAGTGATATTTATCCTGAACATAGCCAGAGCCTTCTTAAAGTTAATTTTGTATGAAGCATACTACAGCCATTCATTCGTTCACTGACACACACACTCATCATTCTCAATCACATCGTGCTTTCACTCACTCACTCACACAGGCTTGTAAACCCTCTCATTGAAACCTGGCTTCAGCTACCACAAGCATTACTGCTTCCCCTGACACACTGAGGTATACCTCAAAAAATTATAAAATCAATAGCAGACAGTGTCTAACATTGCTAATTTGCTATGCCTTTTTCAATGAGAGAGTTCCATGCCACTCACACACACACTCATACCATTACTGAGTTGACTCAAAATACTACCACTACTCAGTAGCAGTATTTTCCCAACTTCACACATACCATTTGCTTGTGGAACCCATGGGCTAAGGCAGGACTAGAAGTCATCTACTGTAGGCTACCCTACCCCCTCCTACATACGTTATCATGTGATGCCACCTGGTGTGTTAGATCTATTTCAAAAACATTCTTTGGGTAATAAAAACCAATGTCCTCTATATATATATATATATATATATATATATATATATATATATATATATACAAGACATTTAACAGGATGTACCCACAGCCTGTTATCCTAAAGAACCCATAGGCTATTTTTAGTAATGCCACAACCGACCTCTCGTCAATTTATGACTTCTACTGCACTAATCATTCGTTTGCTGGTGCAATTATAGTCTACTTTTTGTATTCAAATTACAAGTTAAACAAACAGAACCAGACTAAGTCTAAATATGTGCCTATACATGTCGTCTAAGTGACTAAAATACCATTTGTCAAAACCCAACAGAATCCGCTCTCTGGTCCAGCCAGAAAATGATCCTAGATGCCTCCAGGCTGCTTTGTTCCTTCAATAAATATCCAATACAGACAGACAACATCCACAAGGCACACATAAAGACTCGTCTGAAACTATCAGAACCCTCATATCTTGTATACAGACATTAAAAATGTCTTAAACAACTCCCCCCCTTTTGAGACACGAAACGCCATCATGTATCAACAATCAACTTCACGCAACCGCAGTCACACGAAGGAAGGATGAGACAGGATTCTGTCCATCACAAGAACAGCGCCAAAGCAGCACTGAAGCGCCACCCCTATAGTACAACTACTACTTATTTAGTAGCATTATTCAAACATAACACATTCATATCACACATAGGACAAGGTAGAAGTATTGTTTCATAGACTACTGTACTTCTCTCACCTCACACATACATGGGAAACCATAACGGGCCCCCCTACATCCCCCACACACTCATTTGCATACAACCAAACTCATACACTCAGTAGATTTATCTCACTCTAGGCAACTGTTTTTATCCTATTATCAAATTACTCACACAGACTATATTTTTATTTTTATTTGTACTACTAAAAAACCTGTAGGATTAACAATCCTTAATTAACCTATATTTTACCTAAATGTAACCATTTCCAATGAGAAAATGCATTCTCAGTTACCTTCTAAATTTAGCTCGGACCCCCAAATTAAACCCACATTTTTAAACCTGAATTGTCCCCAATCCCTGAGTTTTGGCGCACAAGACAACAAGCCATAAAGCTGTTTGTCTCCGTCAAATTAAACATGAACCTCCGCCATAATATCCATATCATTCTTTTAAGAAAAAAGTCAATCTACTTTTTAAAAACAACCACTGATCAAAAAATGAGGTGACAGCCACTCCGTTCAGACGATCTGATTTGAATAGCCATCCCAGCTACTATTTCTCCAAAAGGCCTAATCCCAAACCATATTAATATAGTGAAGTCAATAGTCTCCTATCGTGATTACTTTTGCCAAATGGATACTTTAACTCCGCATTTTAACACAGAAAATGTCTATCAACTGCACCTTAAATAATTTCTTAAATTTAATTTCAGACACTCCCATACACTCTAACGTGCATGATTAGCCATTTTATAGTTCCCTTATCTAATTTAGTTCATGCATCGAGTTTTATTTATTAACCTCCCATTAATTTCCATTCATTAATCTAATTTATTAACCTCCTACTATTAACCTCCCCCCTTGAGCCATCACCATCATATGGCTCATGACAGGAATCTCAAATAAAACAGTGCAAAATCACCAGGCAGGTATCTTCATATGCCATCCATAAATCAACCCATCACGCTCAGCCGTCACAGAAGTACACAAATACACTCACACAGTCAGTAGAACAAATCAACCGACACACAGTCACACACACACATCACAGACGTACCCATGCACTCACGGTACATGCAATCACGCACAAAAAATCCCAGTCCCATTTGTCAAGCCAAAGATAGAGAACATCGAAGCGCCACCACACACACAGACACCCAGGCGCGGAAAAGCGCGCACAAGAAGCGAAAGGAGCGCACAAACGCACACGCACGCGCACGCACGGAGCGGCACAAGGAAGAAAAATAGCAAACCCACCCACACACCGGAAGTATGAGGAGACTGCAAAAAGAGAGAGACGCCCCCGAACGGGAACAAAGAACATGACCGCTAGATAGCAGTACACACAGAACCATGAGCGCCCCCAATATGAGCGTCACTCAAATCATACAATCAACAAAATAAATCAGCACACTGCACGTCCCCACTCACCCAGGCCCACCGGGAGAGTAACCACCACACAATGAAACGCAAACGTAACCTAATCGAATGTAAGACGCACGTTTAGTAATGAAGAAACATTTAAAAAGCGAAAAAAGACTCGATTTCTGGAAACATTTGCCCCTCATACGTATAGCTAGCTACCCACTCCCCCTGCATGTACAATACGCCCAAATGAGGACCGCAGCACACCAATGACAAAACAGTTCAAAAACATGTCAACTTTTGTTGAACACATCAAAACAAGGGATCCCTATCTAACATCACGTACCATACAAGTGCGTACGTGCCCGATCATAAATCACCAGGAAAAACGCCAGCTCAGGGGGAAATATAATACAAATCAACCCCCACACCTACCAGCAATCTTCCCTATCAACATACAGATATCAGACACACCTACACGTACACACAGGCCCATGCATAGTTCTGCAGTCCATGCATGGATGGAATTATAGGCCTCCACCCGCCGGCATAACAGACACCCACGGTTTCGACTGGCTAATGTCAGGAATTAATAATCAAAATTATCAATCATAATCAATAATCAAAATTATTAATCATAATTAATAATCAAAATTACCAATCCCAAACTCCTAGACGAACATAGTTAATTGTACCCGTTTAGAAGCGCACGTCCTTTGATTTCTATGCTAAACACCCGGAATCGTTTTCCAAGAAAACGCCAAAACCACCAATTTTAGCATTTCTTTTTAAATATGGAATCAATTCCCCATTAATCAGCTCTTGGTCATGTACAACAATATGAGATATACACAATACACGCTCCCAAATAGAAGCAGAAGGTAATTTGTATATAGTAAAAACCATATCTTCTGCATTATTAGCCAGGTATGCCTTATAAACGAACCCTCACTTGACGAGGGAACACCTATAAAGTTAAAGATGTACTATTGTCGTCAAAAATGTATTTTAAACCAGGGGTAAGGACGAGGTCTTGGTCGCCCGGTGATTACAGTAAAAAATAAAACAATGGCAAATTAAATGCGCGTTGTCCACTTGAGCAAACACAGGGAGAGAAAAAAATCCTCTCGTGCGCCCGTGACACAGAGGGGAGCCCCATCGCTGCACCTCCCCCCCCACACACAGCGTCGCCATCCAAACTGCCCTGCGTTCTAATTACCTAGGCCTCCTCGCCAAACAGCCCAAAGCAGCAATCAAATAATATCACTCACCTAAAAGCGTTTCAGCGAGGAACCCTATCGGCAAACGGGTTTCGGTACCAATGTGATGTTTCTGGATCGCGGCGCTGTCGTGCGTAAAGGGGTCAGACGAGGCGACACTCAATGAACCAGACAAAGGAGTTCTCTCTCAATCCCAGTGTGTATCGCAGTTTTATTGATACATACACGGCTCAATTAACAAGGCGACGTGAGGACAACGGCCCACGACAAAAATGGAGACACACGACAAAGTCCACTCGAATCAACTTGTATCTGTCTGTCACACCGTATAGACAAAAACGTATTGCATTTATACTACAGAAACTTAGAAAGTCAAAAAGTCCCTCCTCACATCAAGGAGGTGGGACTTAAAGTGTCCTTGCTTTTCCTGACCAATCAGTGACTAGGGCTATTCTGAGTGACACTCAGACATCTTGATGAGAACTGTTTAACAGATTTAAACATGTAACTATAAGAATGAAATGTATGTACCATATCAAATATACAGGACATTGATTACCATGTAATGAAATAATTAGATATAATTGTATTCTTAGTTCTAGATGCATATTTGGCAAGGATATGTTGTTATTCATGACAGACAAACAGAGTATAGAGACTCAGAGATGAGTCTAGCAGCTGACACCAACCTGCAGTTGATAAGAGTTCACACAGACCCTGGGGGATTTAATTACACCCCTAAAATGAAGCCCTATTATCTCAGGTGGCTCCATAAATAACTCTCCTATCTTCGAGGAATCACTGTTTGAGCAAACTGACTGAAATAACCACATGCAGTATAGTAACAGCTGTTTTCTGGGCTCATTGAGTGAGCTGAAGTGTTATGAGGTGTACAATTATTACATGTATTTAAGGCATATGC
>NC_139711.1:1685000-1687500 GCF_964188405.1 Protomyctophum parallelum | reverse complement strand
CGGACCAAAGACCGGGCCACCAGCCTGGACACGGAAAAGTACTCCGTCGTGGTCGGAGAAAAAGGTTGGGACGACCCTTCCCGACAACAAGCCCAAGGACTCCGAAACCAGAATGTAGTCCAGTCTCCTGGACACCCCCTGTGAGTTGCGCCATGTGGGACCGTCCAGTCGCGGCGTTACTTCCCTCCCCCCATCTACCAACTTGAACACCCTCATCAATGTCTCCAACTTTTTGACACTTGCGTCCCCCCCACCCCCCAGTTCACAATTAAAATCCCCCCCCACAATTACAACTCTATTTGTGACACAAAAGGGCAACATCTCCTCAAACATTTCCCCCCTCTCAGCCACTCTCTGTGGAGCATACACTGCCAACACCCTCATTTTACACCCCCGATATTCTATATCTGCCCCTACTACCCTCCCCTGCCGCACTACTAAAACCTCTTCCACCCTCACCTCCCTACTACCAAACAATATTCCCACCCCTGAAGAGTGAACCCCTCCCACACTCCATACTGCCTCCCCCCACACCCATTCCCTGCTAAATTTGACCACGTCCCCTCGATCTTTTAAATGTACCTCCTGCAAAAAGCAAATAGAAAGCCTCTGAGCACCCAGGAAGTCAAACACTGCCCTCCTCTTGATGTCATCCCTCAAGCCCCTTACATTAAAAGTCCCCACATTTAAAGACCCATCCATTGCTTAAAGAGGAAAAAAACAAGTAACATAGTCATCACATCATTTACCAAAGTCACAACAAATCCTTTATGGAGTCCCGTCGGGCCCCTTTTCAGATTTGTGCTTTAGCATCCCTTCAATAGGACGGTGTGTGTCCCCCCCCCCCTGCATAATTGGCGAATCAGGGCTGCCAAACATGCCTGCCGGTTTCCGCGCTTCATAAGACATGGTCCCACTCACCACAAAGTCCCCCTCCACCTCTTCTTCAGCCCCCACCACCTTCTCTACAGACACTGCCTCAGCCCCAGCCCCCGTAAACTCATGAGAGCTTGTCTCCGCTCCCGCTTCCTTCTGTATTTCCTCCACCGGTGAAGGGAATGTGATTGAGTTTCTCTGCCCCCCCTCTTGCCCTGCATCGTCCCCGCTTTCCCGTATCGGAGACACCGGCTCTGGGAACATCATCCCCAGCTCCTCATTTCCCCCTCCCTCTTCCCTTTCTTCCACTCCTCCTCCCCCTCCCTGAGAAACCCCCTCCTCGCCCCCTCCCTCCACCCTCACCCTCTTCCCACCGTTGCTGTTCCCGAAGGCCGCTCCCGCCTTCCTTGCTCTGGCCGCGGCTTTCCTCCGAAGAACTCTTGTCCCCCCCGTAGCAGGTTGAGATTCCGGGGTCAACGACCACTCCTCTCCGCTCCCCGCCAAAGCAGGCTGCACACGATCCTCAACCTCCACCTCTGCAAGCTCTGGTGCAGGTGCCGGTCCTGGCTCTGGTCCTCTCTCGCTCGATGTCCCCGGCTCCCGTGCCGCGTTAGCGTAGGACGGCGTCTTCCTTGGGCACGCCCCCTCCAGATGGCCCTCACTTCCACATCTGTTGCAAATTAGCCTAAACGGGCAGATTTCGGTTTCATGTCCGAGCGCCTTGCAGTATCCGCACCAGACAAATTCACAAGCGCCATCCTTGTGCCCGTTCTTTCTGCACTTGCGGCAAAATGGTGGCTGTCTCATATAATAGAGGAAGCCTCTATCCGCCCCAATGCTGAAGAATGCCGGGGGGTGGGCCAAGCCATCCAGCCCCCCGGGGTCCGCCCGCAGAAGCACCTGCAGTTGGATTTTCCCCGTCCAAAACCCAACACTGTCCACAATCCTCCTGCATCCACCCAACACTTCACCGTAATTTGCTAGGAAATTTGCAATGCTGTCCCTTGTTACGTACGGGTTGTACATTTGGACGGTAATGACCCGGAAATTAGGCCTATCCAGGTTCTGTAATTCAAAGTCCGAAAAGGGCTTCTCACCTGCTTTCCTCCTCCAGGTCTCCAGCACGTCCTCAACCACCCCAGCTGTGCTGAAGGTGACGTCGAAACTCCTTTCCAGGGCGTTGTTCTGTAAACAGAACACATGTTCCACCTTGAGTTTCAGGTGGGCCACAATGACGTGCCTTCCGAAGACCTCACGCTGCATCATGGGAGCAGCCTTCTGTATCCATCTGAATCTCAGCGTATTCCGCAGTCCAGCTTTGGGAATAGACGAACCCGCCATGGGAGCCACTGAAAAAAACAAGAAGACGTCTTCCAGAGCTCCCACAACTTAATCCAAAATGCCAATCGTTCCAAAAATCGTTTTTTCAGCGTTCCGCGTTCTACTTGATCTTAGCCAAAAGGCCGAGAAGCGATAACCCTTAAACTGACTGCTGTGAAGTCCGCTTCCTAGGCTAACGACATACCCACACGGTGTGATACCCACCTAGTCATCGTAATCCGCCGGCAGGCAATTTCTTTTTGCCAACGGCTGATTCGGTCTGGCTTATTAGCCAGGCTACACA
>NC_139711.1:1662500-1665000 GCF_964188405.1 Protomyctophum parallelum | reverse complement strand
GGTGCGGCCTATACGCTTTGGGGGGGGGGCAACAAGTTAGTGCTGCACATGATCTAGTGTTTTGTCATTCAGTCTGCCGACATGAAAATGCTTACAGCACCTGGTATTCCCAGGCAGTCTCCCATCCAAGTACTGACCAGGCCCTATCCTGCTTAGCTTCCGAGATCGGACGAGATCGGGCGTGTTCAGGGTGGTATGGCCGTAAGCGACAGCAGAGGTGGCCGGCACGGCTTATGTACACAGCAGATGGCTTTGGCCAATGTATTTCATGAAAAAGCTTACGGCACCTGGTATTCCCAGGCAGTCTCCCATCCAAGTACTGACCAGGCCCTACCCTGCTTAGCTTCCGAGATCGGACGAGATCGGGCGTGTTCAGGGTGGTATGGCCGTAAGCGACAGCAGAGGTGGCCGGAACGGCTCTTGTACAGTAGATGACAGTACATTTCTTTGACCACAGAAACATGGTTAAAACAATATGTGTCAGCCACAGCTCTATTTATTACAAACAGGGCGTTATTTTTCCATTCAACAAGGCGGAAGAGAGTGCACCGTTCCCGACGGCACTGCAATGCCGGGTCGATGCGTGGAGTGAACGGAGCAAGCCCCTTTTTCAACTCCTCAGTCAAAAAATGCGTTTAATATTTAGTCCCCATATAGGGGACATATCAGATATTAAACTGATAAGAACAGATACTACACTTGATCTTAGCCAAAAGGCCGAGAAGCGATAACCCTTAAACTGACTGCTGTGAAGTCCGCTTCCTAGGCTAACGACATACCCACACGGTGTGATACCCACCTAGTCATCGTAATCCGCCGGCAGGCAATTTATTTTTGCCAATGGCTGATTCGGTCTGGCTTATTAGCCAGGCTACACATGGGGGGCGTGGTTTGAAAATGTGGGTGTGGCCTATCTGGGGCCATTGTCACTTGCACCCCCAAGTGGGAATCGAACCCACAGTAGTAACTGACTCTATGCATTAGAGTCAGTTACATTGACCACTACGCCATTACCCCACCTCCACCTTGAACAGATACAGTTTATATATAAAGGGATATTAGCTGGGTTTAAATAGAGCTAGAATGTTTAAACAGTACTGCTTCGGATCATGTTAAAAGCACCATTGTCCCCAAGGTGGATTCGAACCACCAACCTCTCGGTTTGCAGCCAAGCGCACTAGTCCACAGCGCCACACAAGGCTGTTGAGTGTTGAAGCAAAAGTGTGTGTATTGAATATGGATTTGGAGTCCCAGGGGCACGGCCGCTGTGCGCCCCGGAGCCAATGGTGAAGATTCCAGGGGGGTGCTTAAGAGTGGGTACCCGGGTTCGGATGGAGAGCCGGGTTGTGGGTTTAGCTGGCTTCGGGCCTGGCACCCCGGTGGGGGCCCAAGGCCCCCAGGGGCCGCGTGGAGAGCCGGGCAAAATGCCACATTGTGTGTTTTTCACACTTTTCATGCTTTTCAACGCTTTGAAGATTTTTCACTTGCACTCCGGAATTCATGTACTCCTTCCGTCCCCCTCCCCCTCGGCCACACCCCCGCCCACATTGGGGGCGTGGTTGAACAACGTGGGTGTGGCCTATCGGCTCAGGGCTGCGGTTTAAAGCTACGGCCGTTGCTTGTCGCCTTGGGGGGTGTGGTTTAAGGCTGTGGTCTTGGCCTATCGGCTGGAGGGGGGGGGTTGTTTAAGATGTGGGCGTGGTCTGTCTGCTTGGGAGGGTGTGGTTTAAAGCTCGGGTGTGGCCTATCACCTCAGGGGTATGGTTCAAAGCTGTGGGCGTGGCCTAACAGCTCGGCGGGCATGTTGTTTGGCCTGTTGGATTGGGGTTGCGGTTTAATTATGTGGGTGCGGCCTATACGCTTTGGGGGGGGGGCAACAAGTTAGTGCTGCACATGATCTAGTGTTTTGTCATTCAGTCTGCCGACATGAAAATGCTTACAGCACCTGGTATTCCCAGGCAGTCTCCCATCCAAGTACTGACCAGGCCCTATCCTGCTTAGCTTCCGAGATCGGACGAGATCGGGCGTGTTCAGGGTGGTATGGCCGTAAGCGACAGCAGAGGTGGCCGGCACGGCTTATGTACACAGCAGATGGCTTTGGCCAATGTATTTCATGAGAAAGCTTACGGCACCTGGTATTCCCAGGCAGTCTCCCATCCAAGTACTGACCAGGCCCTACCCTGCTTAGCTTCCGAGATCGGACAAGATCGGGCGTGTTCAGGGTGGTATGGCCGTAAGCGACAGCAGAGGTGGCCGGCACGGCTTATGTACACAGCAGATGGCTTTGGCCAATGTATTTCATGAAGAAGCTTACGGCACCTGGTATTCCCAGGCAGTCTCCCATCCAAGTACTGACCAGGCCCTACCCTGCTTAGCTTCCGAGATCGGACGAGATCGGGCGTGTTCAGGGTGGTATGGCCGTAAGCGACAGCAGAGGTGGCCGGTACGGCTCATGTACAGTAGATGACAGTACATTTCTTTGACCACAGAAACATGGTTA
>NC_139711.1:1655000-1657500 GCF_964188405.1 Protomyctophum parallelum | reverse complement strand
GCCCGGACGCAAAAGAGCACTCCGTCGTGGTCGGAAAAGAAGGTCGGAATGACCCTGCCTGACAACAGGCCCAAGGATTCTGAAAAAATAATGTAGTCCAGTCTCCTGGACACCCCCTGCGAGTTACGCCATGTGGGACTGTCCAGTCGAGGTGTTACTTCCCTCCCCCCATCAACTAACTTAAACAGCCTCATCAATCCCTCCAACTTTCTCACACTTGTATCCCCCCCTCCCCCCAGTTCACAATTGAAATCACCCCCGACAATAATGGATCTGTTTGTTACACAAAACGGAATTAACTCTTCAAACATTTCCCCCCTCTCCACCACCCTCTGTGGACCATACACTGTAAATACCCTTAGTTTGCATCCTCGATAATCAATGTCTGCCCCTACTACCCTCCCCTGAATAACCACAAACACTTCCTCCACCCTCACCTCCCTACTCCCAAACAATATCCCTACCCCTGTAGAATGAACCCCCCCCACACTCCATACAGACTCCCCCCACCCCCATTCCCTACTAAAGCTGACTACATCCCCACGGTCTTTTAAGTGCACCTCCTGCAGGAAACAAATGGTGGGTCTCTGGGTACCCACAAAATCAAACACTGCCCTCCTCTTAATCCTATCCCTTAAGCCTCTGACATTGAATGTCCCCACACATAAAGACCCATCCATTGTATTTTGCAGTGAAAAACACAGAACACATAAACATCAAATTACTTCTTCCCCGTACTTTGTGGACCCCCCAAAGTCAAAGGCTTGCCGAACAAGTTGCCGAACAAGGCGGGTTGGGCAGCAGTCCCCAACTCCCCTTCTTCAGCCCCCTCCTCCATCTCTGCGGACGCTGTCTCGGCCCCAGCCCCATTAGTCACCTGAGAAACCGTCCCCGCATCCGTTTCCTCCTGTGTTTCCGCCCATGATGCGGGAACCGTGTTCGGTCTCCCCCCACCCATTTCCTCCTCCCCGTCGTCCCCACTGACCGATAGCGGAGACACGGGCTCCGTCAACGGTGAGCCCAGCCCTTGCGTTGCCCCCATCCCTGGGGAATCAAACCCCACAGTCGTTAAGTTGATCTCTACTGGGCCCCCCTCCTCGTCCCCCTTCCCCTGCTCCACTATCCCCCTCCCCTCCTCAGTAACTTGCCCCTCCCCCCCAGCCGTTTCACCCACTTTCTCATCTGTTGGAAACACCACCTCCCCTTCCTCCAGCCTGGCCTTCTTTCCCTCCCCCCCCTCGCCATGCCTATTTTTCCTGCTCTTCTTTTTTCTGCCCTTTCCCCCAGACCCCCCCTCGGCAGCCCCTGCCGACCCTCCCTCACCCCTCTCGTCCACGGTAATGTCCTCGTCTTGCTCCTCCTCCGTCCCAGGCACAGGTCCCAGCTCCTGCCCAAGCTCCGATCCATCTTCCGATCCGGGCTCCAGGTCCAGCGCAATAACCGCTTCCGGTCCTTGTCCCGCACCGTCGCCCCGACCTCCGCTGTTACCGGCCTCTACCGCAGAGGCGTATGTCCGCCCTGGGCCGGTCCTCTCCTCCTCGCCTCTCGGGAATGGACATCGCTGGGTCTCGTGCCCGTAGGCCTTACAGTGACGACACCACACAAAATCACACGCCCCCTCCTTGTGGCCGTGCTTCCTGCACTTCCTGCAATAAGGCGGCTGCCTATTGTAGAACAGGAAGCCTCTGTCTCCTGCAATGCTAAACTGGGCCGGAGGGTGCGCCATCCCCTCAAAGCCGTGTGTGTCCTCCCGCAGTAGCATCTGGAACTGCGTCTTTCCAGTCCAGAATCCCAATCCATCCATTATTTTCCTATTTCCAGCCAACACGTCCCCGAACACAGACAGAAATTTCATGACCTGGTCCCCCGTAACATAAGGGTTGTACATCTGTACAGTGACGAGCCTGAAGTTTGGCCTGTCCAAGTTCACTATCTCATAATCAGAAAAAGGTTTCTCACCCTCCTTTTTTTTGCAAATGTCCAACACGTCTTCGGCTACGCCAGCAGAGGTGAAGGTCACGTCGAAGCTCCTCTCCAGTCCATTACTCTGCAGGCAGTACACGTGTTCCACCTTCAGTCTGAGTTGCCCCATGAGTACATGTCGACCAAAGCCTTCCCGTTGTGGCATTAGGTAAGCCGCCTTCTTCCACCGAAACCGAACTGTGTTCCGGAGTCCAGCCTTCGGCAACGTTGTATCTGACGTGGAAGCCATCTTGGATACGTCCTCGATTCCAGCCCCCACGTCAAGGTTCCAAACGTTGATCCTTCCAAATCGTACCAACCGTGGTTTTCCGCTCACTTTATCGTTCCAATTGATCTTAGCCAAAAGGCCGAGAAGCGATAACCCTTAAACTGACTGCTGTGAAGTCCGCTTCCTAGGCTAACGACATACCCACACGGTGTGATACCCACCTAGTCATCGTAATCCGCCGGCAGGCAATTTATTTTTGCCAATGGCTGATTCGGTCTGGCTTATTAGCCAGGCTACACATGGGGGGCG
>NC_139711.1:1620000-1625000 GCF_964188405.1 Protomyctophum parallelum | reverse complement strand
GGTTTAAATAGAGCTAGAATGTTTAAACAGTACTGCTTCGGATCATGTTAAAAGCACCATTGTCCCCAAGGTGGATTCGAACCACCAACCTCTCGGTTTGCAGCCAAGCGCACTAGTCCACAGCCCCACACAAGGCTGTTGAGTGTTGAAGCAAAAGTGTGTGTATTGAATATGGATTTGGAGTCCCAGGGGCACGGCCGCTGTGCGCCCCGGAGCCAATGGTGAAGATTCCAGGGGGGTGCTTAAGAGTGGGTACCCGGGTTCGGATGGAGAGCCGGGTTGTGGGTTTAGCTGGCTTCGGGCCTGGCACCCCGGTGGGGGCCCAAGGCCCCCAGGGGCCGCGTGGAGAGCCGGGCAAAATGCCACATTGTGTGTTTTTCACACTTTTCATGCTTTTCAACGCTTTGAAGATTTTTCACTTGCACTCCGGAATTCATGTACTCCTTCCGTCCCCCTCGGCCACACCCCCGCCCACATTGGGGGCGTGGTTGAACAACGTGGGTGTGGCCTATCGGCTCAGGGCTGCGGTTTAAAGCTACGGCCGTTGCTTGTCGCCTTGGGGGGTGTGGTTTAAGGCTGTGGTCTTGGCTAATCGGCTGGAGGGGGGGGGGGTTGTTTAAGATGTGGGCGTGGTCTGTCGGCTTGGGAGGGTGTGGTTTAAAGCTCGGGTGTGGCCTATCACTTCAGGGGTATGGTTCAAAGCTGTGGGCGTGGCCTAACAGCTCGGCGGCATGTTGTTTGGCCTGTTGGATTGGGGTTGCGGTTTAATTATGTGGGTGCGGCCTATACGCTTTGGGGGGGGGGGGGGGGGGCAACAAGTTAGTGCTGCACATGATCTAGTGTTTTGTCATTCACTCTGCGGACATGAAAATGCTTACAGCACCTGGTATTCCCAGGCAGTCTCCCATCCAAGTACTGACCAGGCCCTATCCTGCTTAGCTTCCGAGATCGGACGAGATCGGGCGTGTTCAGGGTGGTATGGCCGTAAGCGACAGCAGAGGTGGCCGGCACGGCTTATGTACACAGCAGATGGCTTTGGCCAATGTATTTCATGAAAAAGCTTACGGCACCTGGTATTCCCAGGCAGTCTCTCATCCAAGTACTGACCAGGCCCTACCCTGCTTAGCTTCCGAGATCGGACGAGATCGGGCGTGTTCAGGGTGGTATGGCCGTAAGCGACAGCAGAGGTGGCCGGTACGGCTCATGTACAGTAGATGACAGTACATTTCTTTGACCACAGAAACATGGTTAAAACAATATGTGTCAGCCACATCTCTATTTATTACAAACAGGGCGTTATTTATCCATTCAACAAGGCGGAAGAGAGTGCACCGTTCCCGACGGCACTGCAATGCCGGGTCGATGCGTGGAGTGAACGGAGCAAGCCCCTTTTTCAACTCCTCAGTCAAAAAATCCGTTTAATATTTAGTCCCCATATAGGGGACATATCAGATATTAAACTGATAAGAACAGATACTACACTTGATCTTAGCCAAAAGGCCGAGAAGCGATAACCCTTAAACTGACTGCTGTGAAGTCCGCTTCCTAGGCTAACGACATACCCACACGGTGTGATACCCACCTAGTCATCGTAATCCGCCGGCAGGCAATTTCTTTTTGCCAACGGCTGATTCGGTCTGGCTTATTAGCCAGGCTACACATGGGGGGCGTGGTTTGAAAATGTGGGTGTGGCCTATCTGGGGCCATTGTCACTTGCACCCCCAAGTGGGAATCTAACCCACAGTAGTAACTGACTCTATGCATTAGAGTCAGTTACATTGACCACTACGCCATTACCCCACCTCCACCTTGAACAGATACAGTTTATATATAAAGGGATATTAGCTGGGTTTAAATAGAGCTAGAATGTTTAAACAGTACTGCTTCGGATCATGTTAAAAGCACCATTGTCCCCAAGGTGGATTCGAACCACCAACCTCTCGGTTTGCAGCCAAGCGCACTAGTCCACAGCGCCACACAAGGCTGTTGAGTGTTGAAGCAAAAGTGTGTGTATTGAATATGGATTTGGAGTCCCAGGGGCACGGCCGCTGTGCGCCCCGGAGCCAATGGTGAAGATTCCAGGGGGGTGCTTAAGAGTGGGTACCCGGGTTCGGATGGAGAGCCGGGTTGTGGGTTTAGCTGGCTTCGGGCCTGGCACCCCGGTGGGGGCCCAAGGCCCCCAGGGGCCGCGTGGAGAGCCGGGCAAAATGCCACATTGTGTGTTTTTCACACTTTTCATGCTTTTCAACGCTTTGAAGATTTTTCACTTGCACTCCGGAATTCATGTACTCCTTCCGTCCCCCTCCCCCTCGGCCACACCCCCGCCGACATTGGGGGCGTGGTTGAACAACGTGGGTGTGGCCTATCGGCTCAGGGCTGCGGTTTAAAGCTACGGCCGTTGCTTGTCGCCTTGGGGGGTGTGGTTTAAGGCTGTGGTCTTGGCCTATCGGCTGGAGGGGGGGGGGTTGTTTAAGATGTGGGCGTGGTCTGTCGGCTTGGGAGGGTGTGGTTTAAAGCTCGGGTGTGGCCTATCACCTCAGGGGTATGGTTCAAAGCTGTGGGCGTGGCCTAACAGCTCGGCGGGCATGTTGTTTGGCCTGTTGGATTGGGGTTGCGGTTTAATTATGTGGGTGCGGCCTATACGCTTTGGGGGGGGGGGCAACAAGTTAGTGCTGCACATGATCTAGTGTTTTGTCATTCAGTCTGCCGACATGAAAATGCTTACAGCACCTGGTATTCCCAGGCAGTCTCCCATCCAAGTACTGACCAGGCCCTATCCTGCTTAGCTTCCGAGATCGGACGAGATCGGGCGTGTTCAGGGTGGTATGGCCGTAAGCGACAGCAGAGGTGGCCGGCACGGCTTATGTACACAGCAGATGGCTTTGGCCAATGTATTTCATGAAAAAGCTTACGGCACCTGGTATTCCCAGGCAGTCTCCCATCCAAGTACTGACCAGGCCCTACCCTGCTTAGCTTCCGAGATCGGACGAGATCGGGCGTGTTCAGGGTGGTATGGCCGTAAGCGACAGCAGAGGTGGCCGGAACGGCTCTTGTACAGTAGATGACAGTACATTTCTTTGACCACAGAAACATGGTTAAAACAATATGTGTCAGCCACAGTTCTATTTATTACAAACAGGGCGTTATTTTTCCATTCAACAAGGCGGAAGAGAGTGCACCGTTCCCGACGGCACTGCAATGCCGGGTCGATGCGTGGAGTGAACGGAGCAAGCCCCTTTTTCAACTCCTCAGTCAAAAAATGCGTTTAATATTTAGTCCCCATATAGGGGACATATCAGATATTAAACTGACAAGAACAGATACTACACTTGATCTTAGCCAAAAGGCCGAGAAGCGATAACCCTTAAACTGACTGCTGTGAAGTCCGCTTCCTAGGCTAACGACATACCCACACGGTGTGATACCCACCTAGTCATCGTAATCCGCCGGCAGGCAATTTCTTTTTGCCAATGGCTGATTCGGTCTGGCTTATTAGCCAGGCTACACATGGGGGGCGTGGTTTGAAAATGTGGGTGTGGCCTATCTGGGGCCATTGTCACTTGCACCCCCAAGTGGGAATCGAACCCACAGTAGTAACTGACTCTATGCATTAGAGTCAGTTACATTGACCACTACGCCACTACCCCACCTCCACCTTGAACAGATACAGTTTATATATAAAGGGATATTAGCTGGGTTTAAATAGAGCTAGAATGTTTAAACAGTACTGCTTCGGATCATGTTAAAAGCACCATTGTCCCCAAGGTGGATTCGAACCACCAACCTCTCGGTTTGCAGCCAAGCGCACTAGTCCACAGCGCCACACAAGGCTGTTGAGTGTTGAAGCAAAAGTGTGTGTATTGAATATGGATTTGGAGTCCCAGGGGCACGGCCGCTGTGTGCCCCGGAGCCAATGGTGAAGATTCCAGGGGGGTGCTTAAGAGTGGGTACCCGGGTTCGGATGGAGAGCCGGGTTGTGGGTTTAGCTGGCTTCGGACCTGGCACCCCGGTGGGGGGCCAAGGCCCCCAGGGGCCGCGTGGAGAGCCGGGCAAAATGCCACATTGTGTGTTTTTCACACTTTTCATGCTTTTCAACGCTTTGAAGATTTTTCACTTGCACTCCGGAATTCATGTACTCCTTCCGTCCCCCTCCCCCTCGGCCACACCCCCGCCCACATTGGGGGCGTGGTTGAACAACGTGGGTGTGGCCTATCGGCTCAGGGCTGCGGTTTAAAGCTACGGCCGTTGCTTGTCGCCTTGGGGGGTGTGGTTTAAGGCTGTGGTCTTGGCCTATCGGCTGGAGGGGGGGGGGGTTGTTTAAGATGTGGGCGTGGTCTGTCGGCTTGGGAGGGTGTGGTTTAAAGCTCGGGTGTGGCCTATCACCTCAGGGGTATGGTTCAAAGCTGTGGGCGTGGCCTAACAGCTCGGCGGGCATGTTGTTTGGCCTGTTGGATTGGGGTTGCGGTTTAATTATGTGGGTGCGGCCTATACGCTTTGGGGGGGGGGGCAACAAGTTAGTGCTGCACATGATCTAGTGTTTTGTCATTCAGTCTGCCGACATGAAAATGCTTACAGCACCTGGTATTCCCAGGCAGTCTCCCATCCAAGTACTGACCAGGCCCTATCCTGCTTAGCTTCCGAGATCGGACGAGATCGGGCGTGTTCAGGGTGGTATGGCCGTAAGCGACAGCAGAGGTGGCCGGCACGGCTTATGTACACAGCAGATGGCTTTGGCCAATGTATTTCATGAAAAAGCTTACGGCACCTGGTATTCCCAGGCAGTCTCCCATCCAAGTACTGACCAGGCCCTACCCTGCTTAGCTTCCGAGATCGGACGAGATCGGGCGTGTTCAGGGTGGTATGGCCGTAAGCGACAGCAGAGGTGGCCGGCACGGCTTATGTACACAGCAGATGGCTTTGGCCAATGTATTTCATGAAGAAGCTTACGGCACCTGGTATTCCCAGGCAGTCTCCCATCCAAGTACTGACCAGGCCCTACC